>NW_024726853.1:0-5382 GCF_018991925.1 Homarus americanus | reverse complement strand
GCAGAGCTTATAGCTTAGGGTGAGCCTCTAATGGGGGAACCCCACGTGCGCTTAAGGTGATCAGGGCAACGTTTTTCCAAATGTGGCTTCGAAGCCGAGGATCATATATGTTTCGATTAGACCATTAATGCCGCGGACTTCACCATATAATCAACACCTCTTACAGGATTTGGTAACATCTTATAATTGTGACCGGGGATGCTACCTCTAGGCCTGGACAATAAAGCAGTCCTGGACTCTGCTATATTTCACTCAAAGCCTGTTCAACGAGCTTATGGCGCCGTGAACCTCCTAATGGGGACCACCGTTGCGCTTAAGTGATCAGAGCAACGTTTTCCAAATCTGGCTGAAGCGAGGATCCATATATATTTCGATTAACCCATTAAGCGTGACTACATTTAATCAACCTCCTCCCACCAGGATTCAAGCCGATCTTATAATTGTGACCGGGGATGCTACCTCTGGATGCCACGACAATAAAAGCAGTTCTAGACTCTATATTTCACAAAGCCTGTTCCAAGGCTTATGGGCGTCTGTGGACCTCTAATAAGGGATTCATCCGTTGCTGGGTGATCAGGGCAACGTTTAACCAATGCGGCTTCGAAACCGGGATCCATATATGTTTCATTAGCCCTAATAAAGACGCGGTCTATATAATCAACCTCCCCACCAGGATTTGAAGCCACGATCTTATAATTGTATTCGGGGAGCGCTACATCGGCCTGGGACACTAAAAGCAGTCTAGACTCTGCTATATTTCACAAAAGCCTGTTCAACGAGCTTATGGCGCCGTGAACCTCTAATGGGGACCCCCGTTGCGCTTAGGTGATCGAGCAACATTTTTCTAAATGTGGCTTCGAAACAGAGGATCCATATATATTTCATTAGACCAATAAAGCAGCGGACTTCTACATTTAATCAACACCTCACCCACCAGGATTTGAACCCACGATCTTATAATTGCTGACCGGGAGGATGCTACCTCTAGGGCCACCAGGACAATAAAGCAGTCTGAACTCTGCTATATTTCACACAAAGCCTGTTCAACGGGCCTGGCGCTATGAACTCTAATGGGGACCACCCATGCCGCTTAAATTGATCGGGCAACGTTTTACCAAATCTGGCTTCGAAGCCGAGGATCCATATATATTTCATTAGCCCAATAAAGGCCGGCGGACTTCTACATATAATCAACACCTCACCCACCAGGATTGAAGCCACGATCTTATAATTGTGACCGGGGCGCTAACTCCTGGGCCACAGGACAATAAAAGCGGTCTCGACTCTGCTACTATTTCACACACATAGCCTGTTCCAGGCTTATGGGCGCCGTGAAGCTATTCGGGACACCCGTGCTGCTTAGGTGATCAGACCAACATTTTTGCAAATGCGGCTTCAGAAACAAGAAGGATCCATATATATTTCATTAGCCCAATAAGCCGTGGACTTCTACATTTAATCAACACCTCCACCCACCAGGTTGAACGCCCACGATCTTATAATTGTGACCGAGGCGCTACCTCTAGGCCTGGGACCAATAAAAGCAGTCCTAGACTCTGCTATATTTCCTACAAGAAAACTACCATTCCTTGAGCTTATGGCCGTAGACACTCTGATGGGGACCACCCAAGCGCCCAGGTGATCGGAGCAACGTTTTGCAAATGCGGCGAAGCTGAGGATCCATAGATATTTCATTAGCCGTAGCCCAATAAAGCAGCGGACTTCTTCATATCAACACCTCCCACCACACCGAGTTCAGACGATCTTCTAATTATGGCCGAGGGGAACTTTACCTCTGGCTCACCAGGAGACTAAAAGCATTCCTAGACTCTCATATTTCACACAAAGCCTGTTCTTGAGCCTTAACGTGAACCTCTAATAGGGACCACCCGCGGTAATCAGAGCAACGTTTTACCAAATGCGCTTCAGGAAACCCCGAGGATCATATATTTTCATTGGCCCAATAAAGCACGCAGACTTCTACATCGCCGTCAACACCTCACACAGCAATTTAGACCACGATCTTATAACGTTGTGACCGGGGAATGCTGCCTCTGGGCCTGGGACAAAAGCAGTCCTGAATATGCTATGTTCTAGCCTGTTCAACGAGCTTATGGCGCATTGAACTCTAATAGGGGACCACCCGTAGCTTAGGTGATCGACGCGCTTTACCAAATCTTGGCTTCGAAACATGAGGATCCATATATTTCATTAGCCCAATAAATGCAGCGGACTTCTACATATAATCAACACCTCACCCCACCAGGATTTGAACCCACGATCTTATAATTGTGACAGGAATGCTACCTCTGGGCCGCAAGGACACTAAAAACAGTCCTAGACTGCTATATTTCACACAAAGACTGTTCAATGAGCTTTTGGCGCCGTGAACCTCTAATGGGGACCACCCGTGCCACTTAGGTGATCAGAGCAACGTTTTACCAAATGAAGCTTCGAAACACGAGGATCCATATATATTTCATTAGCCCAATTAAGCACGCGGACTTCTTCATATAATCAACACCTCACCCCACCAGGATTCGAACCCACGATCTTCTAATTGCGACCGGGGAACGCTACCTCTGGGCCACCAGGACACTAAATGCATTCCTAGACTCTGCTATATTTCACACAAAGCCTGTTCAACTTTTTTATGGCACCGTGAACCTCTAATGGGGAACACCCGTGCCGCTTAGGTGATCAGAGCAACGTTTTACCAAATGCGGCTTTGAAACAAGGAGGATCCATAAATATTTCATTAGCCCAATAAAATACGTGGACTTCACCATAATCAACACCTCACCCCACCAGGATTTGAACCCACGATCTTATAATTGTGATGAGAACCCCTTTACTTTTACTCTGGGCCGCAGGACAATAAAAGCAGTCCTAGACTCTGGTATATTTCACACAAAGCCTGTTCAGGCTTATAGGCGCCGTGAACATAATAGGGGACCACCACGTTGCAGCCTTGGTGATGATCAGAGCAACGTTTTACCAAATCCGGCTTTGAAACAAGAGGATCCATATATATTTCATTAGCCCAATAAAGCACGCGGACTTCTACATATAATCAACACCTCACCCCACCAGGATTCAAACCCACGATCTTATAATTGTGACCGGGGTATGCTATCTCTGGGCCACAAGGACAATAAAAGCAGTCTTAGACTCTACTATATTTCACACAAAGACTGTTCAACGACCTTATGGCGCCATGAACCTCTAATGGAGACCACCCATGCCGCTTAGGTGATCAGAGGAACATTTTACCAAATCCGGCTTGGAAACACGAGGATCCATATGTATTTCATTAGCCCAATAAATCACTCGGACTTCTACATATAATCAACACCTCACCCTACCATGATTCAAACCCACGATCTTATAATTGTGACCGGGGTATGCTACCTCTGGGCCTCCAGGACAATAAAAGCAGTCCTAGACTCTACTATATTTCACACAAAGCCTGTTCAACGACCTTATGGCAACATGAACCTCTAATGGGGACCACCCGTGCCGCTTAGGTGATCAGGGCAACGTTTTACCAAATCTGGCTTCGAAACACGAGGATCCATGTATATTTCATTAGCCCAATATAGCACGCGGACTTCTTCATATAATCAACACCTCACCCCACCAGGATTCGAACCCACGATCTTCTAATTATAACCGGGGAACGCTACCTCTGGCTCACCAGGAGACTAAAAGCATTCCTAGACTCTCCTATATTTCACACAAAGCCTGTTCAACGAGCTTATTGCGCCGTGAACCTCTAATGGGGACCACTCGTGCCGCTTAGGTAATCAGAGCAACGTTTTACCAAATGCGGCTTCGAAACCCGAGGATCCATATATTTTTCATTAGCCCAATAAAGCACGCAGACTTCTACATATAATCAACACCTCACCCCTGGCATTTGAACCCGATCTTATAATTTAGCAGGCCAGGAATGCACCTCGGTGCCACCAGGACAATAAAGCAGTCCTGAGCTCTGCTATGTTTCCACACAAAGCCTGTTCAACGAGCTTATGGCGCGAACCTCTAATGGGGACCACCCGTGCCTTAGGTGATCCAGAGCAACGAATTTTACCAAATGTGGCTTCGAAACCGAGGATCATATATATTTCATTAGACCATTAAAAAGCGCGCGAGAAGCCACCACATGTAATCAGCACACCTCACCTGGGATTTGATAGCGATCTTATAATTTGTGACGGGGAACACTTCGCTGGGCCACCAGGACAATAAGCAGTCCCTGGCTCTGCTATATTTCACACAAAAAGCCTGTTCAATGAGCTTATGGCTGTAGACCTCTAATAGGGGACCACCATACCGTTTAATTGATTAGAGCAACGTTTCAAATGCGCTTCAGAAACACGAGGGATCATATATATTTCATTATTGTAAAAGCACGCTCACTTCTTCATATCAACAACACACCCGCAAGTTCGAACCCAAGATCTTCAAATTGTGACCGGGGAACGCTACCTCTAGACCTGGGACACAGAACGATCCTAGACTCTGCTATATTACACACAAAGCCTGTTCAACGAGCTTATGTGGCGCTATGAACCTCTGGCGGGGACCACCCGTTGCGGCAGGTGATCAGACCAACGTTTTGCTAAATGCGGCCGAAACAGAAGGATCCGCCATATGTTCATTAGCTGGCAAAGTGCGCGGACTTCTACGCCCATAATCTTCCTCACCCCACCAGGGGTTCCAAACCCACGATCTTATGGTGTGACCGGGTATGCGCCAGGCCACCGGTGTAATAAAAGCAGTTCTGGAATTCTACTATATTTCACCAGCCTGTTCAACGAGAGCTTGTGGCGCTGCGCCAAACCACTATAAAGGGACCACCGTGCGGCTTAGGTGATCAGAGCGCGTTTAACCAAATGCGGCTTCAGCCGAGGATCCATAAATATTTCATTAGCCTTTAATAAAACGCGAACTTCTACATATAATCAAAGCCCTCACCCACCAGGATTTGGGCCGATCTTAGGTAGCGACCGGGGCACGCTACCTCTGGGCCACAGGTAAGAAAAGCAGTCCTGAACTCTACTATATTTCTAAAGCCTGTTCAACGCGACCTTATGGCGCCGCAGACCTCTAATAGGGACCACCAAGTGCAGCCAGGTGATCAAGAGCAACGTTTTACCAAATCGGTTTGAAACACGAGGATCCTGTATATTCATTATTAATGACAAGCGCGTTTTATAATCAACACCTCACCCTACAAGGATTTGAACCCACGATCTTATAATTGCTTGTTAGGAAGCGCCTCTGGGCCTAGGACAATAAAAGCGGTCTAGACTCTGCTCTTCACAAAGCCTGTTCAACGACAACCCTTAACATGGAACCTGTAATACGTAACTTCTA
>NW_024726852.1:0-9768 GCF_018991925.1 Homarus americanus | reverse complement strand
TGTGGGGGTGTACCAGGGGTGTCAGGGGTGAACCAGGGGGTGTCAGAGGTGAACAGGGGTGTCTGAAGTGTACCTGGGGTATCGGAGGTGTACCTGGGAGTATCGGAGGTGTACCTGGGAGTGTCAGAGGTGTACCTGGTAGTATCATTGGTGTACCTGGGAGTGTGTCAAGGGTGTATCTGGAAGTGTCAGAGCTGTACCTGGGGTGTCTGAGGTGTACCTGGGAATGTCAGGGAGACCAAGGGAGTGTTAGAGGTGTACCTGGGAGTGTCAGAGGTGTACCAAGGAGTGTCAGAGGTGAACCAGGGAGTGTCAGAGGTGAACCAGGGAGTGTCTTAGGTGTGCTTGGAGTATCGGAGGTGTACTTGGGAGTGTCAGCGGTGTACCTGGGTGTCAGAGGTATACCTGGGCGTATCAGAGGTGTACCTGGGTGTCAGAGGTGTATCTTGCAGTGTCAGCGGTGTACCTGGGAGTGTCAGCGGTGTACCTGGGATTGTCAGAGGTATACCTGGGCGTATCAGAGGTGTACCTGGGAGTGTCAGAGGTGTACCTGGGAGTGTCGTTGGTGTACCAGTGTCAGAGGTGTAAATGGAAGTGTCAGGGGTGTACCTGGAAGTGTCAGGGGTGTACCTGGAAGTGTCAGAGGTGTACCTGGGAGTGTCTGAGGCTGTACCTGGGAGTGTCTGATGTGTTCTGGTAGTGTCTGAGGTGTGCCTGGCAGTGTCTGAGGTATACCTGGGAGTGTCAGCGGTGTACCGGGTGTCAGAGGTGTACCTGGGAGTGTCAGGGGTGTAACTGGGAGTGTCAGGGGTGTACCTGGAGTGTCATAGGTGTATCTGGTAGTGTCAGTGGTGTACCTGGGAGTGTCAGAGTTGTGACTTGGGAGTGTGATTGGTGTACCTGGGAGTGTCAGAGGTGTATCCGGAAGTGTCAGGGTGCCTGGGAGTATCAGAGGTGTACCTGGGGTGTCATGGTGTACCTGGGAGTGTCAGGGGTGTAACTGGGAGTGTCAGGAGGTGTAACTGGAGTGTCAGTGGTGTACCTGGTATCAGGTGGCCTGGGAGTGTCCAAGTAGTACCTGGGGTGTCAGACGTGTACCTGGGAGTGTCAGTGGTGTACCTGGGAGTGTCATAGTTGTACCTGGGAGTGTGTGGTGGTGACCTGGGAGTGTCAGAGGTGCAGGAGTGTCACAGGTGCACCTGGGAGTTATAGAGGTGTAACTCGGGTGTCTGAGTGTGCCTGGGAGTGTCTGAAGTGTACCTGGCAGTGGCTGAGGTGTACCTGGCAGTGTCAGCGGTGTACCTAGGAGTGTCAGGGGTGTACCTGGGAGTGTCAGCGGTGTACCTGGGTGTCAGAGGTGTACCTGGGAGTGTCAGATGTGTTCCTGGGAGTGTCGGAGAGTACCTGGCAGCGTCAAGGAACCTGGGGTGTCAGTGGTGTACCTGGGAGTGTCAGAGTTGTACTTGGGAGTGTGATTGGTGTGTACCTGGGGTGTCAGAGGTGTATCTGGAAGTGTCAGAGGTGTGACCTGGGAGTATCAGAGGTGTACCTGGGGTGTCAGCGGTGTACCTGGGGTGTCAGGGGTGTAACTGGGAGTGTCGGAGGGTGTAACTGGGAGTGTCAGAGGTGTACCTGGGAGTGTCAGAGGTGTACATGGGATTGTCAAGTGCCTGGGGTGTCAGAGGTGTACCTGGGGTGTGCAGGTGTACCTGGGAGTGTCGGGAGACCAAGGAGTGGGGTGTGCTGGGTAGCAAAGGTGTACCAAGGAGTGTCAGAGGTGAACAGGGGTGTCAGAGGTGAACAGGGAGTGTCTGAGGTATTTGGGAGTATCGGAGGTGGAGGAGTATGAGAGGTGTGCCTGGGAGTGTCAAAGCTGTACCTGGTAGTATCATGGTGTGTACCTAAGTGTCAGAGGTGTATCTGGAAGTGTCAGAGGTGTACCTGGGGTATGAGAGGTGTGCACCGGAGTGTCAAGGTGTGCCTGGGTGTGTAGTGTACCTGGGAGTGTCAGAGGTGTACCTGGGAGTGTCGGAGGTGTACCTGGGAGTGTCAGGGTGTACCTGGGAGTGTGGCGGTGTACCTGGGAGTGTCAGAGTGTACCGGAGTGTCAGAGGTGTTCCTGGGAGTGTCGGAGAGTACCTGGCAGTATCAAAGAGTACCTGGGAGTGTCAGAGTGTACCTGGTAGTATCATTGGTGTACCTAGTGTCAGAGGTGTATCTTGAAGTGTCAGAGGTGTACCTGGGAGTATCTGAGGTGTACCTAGTGTCAGAGGTGTACCAGGGAGTGTCAGAGGGTACCTGGGAGAATCGGAGGGTATGCATGGGAGTGCAGCGGAGGTGTAACTGGGAGTGTCAGAGGTGTACAGGAGTGTCAGAGGTGAACCAGGGAATGTCAGAGGTGTAACAAGGAGTGTCAGAGGTGAACCAGAATGTCAGTGAGGTACCTGGGATGTCAGAGGTGTACCTGGGAATGTCAGCGTGTACCGGAGTGTCAGAGGTGTACCTGGAGTGTGAGAAGTGTACCTGGAGTGTCAGAGGTGTACCTGGGAGTCTCGGGAGGTGTACCTGGAGTGTCAGAGGTGTGCCTGGGGAGTGTCAGAGGTGCACTTGGGAGTGTCACAGGTGCACCTGGGAGTGTCTGAGGTGTTACTAGGAGTGTCTGGGCTTTGCCTGGGAGTGTCTGAGATGCCTGGCAGTGTCTGGGGTGTACCTGGCAGTATCAGCGGTGTACCTGGGAGTGTCAGCGGTGTACCTGGGAGTATCATTGGTGTACCTGGAAGTGTCAGGGGTGTACCTGGAAGTGTCAGAGGTGTATCTGGGAGTGCCAGAGGTGTACCTGGAAGTTCAGAGGTGTGCAAGTGTCAGGTGTGCAAGTGTTGGTGTGCCTGGGGTGTCAGAGGTGTACCTGGTAGTGTCAGTGGTGTGCCTGGGGTGTCAGAGTTGTACTTGGGAGTGTGATTGGTGTGCCTGGGGAGTGTCAGAGGTGTATCTGGAAGTGTCAGAGGTGTACCTGGGAATATCAGAGGTGTACCTAGTGTCAGGGTGTACCTGGGAGTGTCAGGGATGTAACTGGAGTGTCGGAGGTGTAACTGGGAGTGTCAGAGGTGTACCTAGGAGTGTCAGAGGCGTACCTAGGAGTGTCAGAGTAGTACCAGTGTTAGAGGTGTGCCTGAGTGTCTTCGGTGTGCCTGGTGTCAGGAGAACCAGGGGTGTAAGAGGTGTACCTGAGGGGGTGTACCTAGAAGTGTCAGGGTGTACCTGAGTGTGTCGTGAGTGTACAAAGAGGTGTCCGGGGGTGGCCCGGGGAGTGTCCGAGGTGGCCTGGGAATTGTCATTGGTGTATCTAGGGTGTCAGGGGTGTACACCAGAGTGTCGGGGTGTACCTGGAAGTGTCAGAGGTGTACCTGGGAGAGTCAGAGGTGTGTACCTGGGGTGTCAGACGTGTTCTGAGAGTGTCAGAGGTGTACCTGGGAGTGTCAGAGGAATTGTACCTGGGAGTGTCATTGGTGTACCTGGGAATGTCAGAGGTGTACCAGGGAGTGTCAGTGGTGTACCTGGGAGTGTCATTGGTTTGCACCTGAGAGTGTCAGAGAGGTGGCACCTGGAAGTGTCGCAGGGAGTGCTACCTGGAAGTGTCAGGGGTGTACCTGCAGGGTACTGAGGTGTACCTGGGAGTGTGCAAGGTGTCTGAGCTGTACCTTGGGTGTCTGAGGTGTACCTGGTAGTGTCACAAGGTGTACACCTGGCAGTGTCTTAGGTGTACCTGGCAGTGTCTGGTGCACCTGGGAGTGTCAGAGGTTTACCTGGGAGTGTCAGAGGTGTTCCTGGGGTGTCGGAGGAGTACCTGGGAGCGTCAAGGAGTACCTGGGGTGTCAGGGTGTACCTGGGAGTGTCAGAGGTGTACCTGGGAGTGTCTGAGGTGTTCCTGGGAGTGTCACAGAGGTGTACGCAAGGTGTCTGGGAGTGGCCCATGGAATGTCCAGAGGTGTATCTTGCAGTGTCAGCGGTGTACCTGGGAAGTGTCAGCGGTGGCACCTGGGAATTGTCAAGTATACCTTGGCATGCTCCAAGAAGTGTGTACCTGCAAGTGTCAGAGTGTACCTGGGAGTGTCAGAGAGTGTACCTGGGAGTGTCAGAGGTGTACCTGGCCAGTGTCAGTGGGTGTACCTGGGAGTGTCAGGTTGTACTTGGGAGTGTGATTGTGGGTGGCCTGGAAATTCAGAGGAGGTGTATCTGGAAGTATCAGAGGTGTACCTGGGAATATCCAGGGGTGTACCTGGGAGTGTCAGGGAATTGTGTACCCGGGAGTGTCAGGGGGTGTAGCTGGGAGTGTCGGGGGTGCTTGGCTTCAGGGTGTCAGAGGTGTGCCTACAGGGTGTCCCGGGGGCGTACCTAGGGTGTCAGGTGGTACCTTGGGAGTGTCAGAGTTGCAAGGGTGTGCAGAGGTAGCCTGGGAGTGTCAGGGAGAGCAGAGTGAGGTGTACCTGGGAGTATCAGAGAGGTGTACCAGGGAGTGTCAGAGGCCAAGCCAGAAGGGAGTGTCAGAGTGAACCAGGGGTGTCACGAGGTGTACCTTAGGAATATCGGAGGTGTACCTGGGAGTATCGGAGGTGTACACCTGGTAGTGTCAGAGGTGTCCTGGTAGTATCATTGGTGTACCTGGGAGTGTCAGAGGTGTATTTGGAAGTGTCAGAGGTGTACCTGGGGCGTCAGAGGTGTACCTGAGGCCTCCAGTGTGTACAAGGAGTGTCAGAGGAGTACCTGGGAGTATCCCGGGAATTGTACCTGGAAGTATCGGTGTACCTGCAGGTATCGGAGGTAGCCGCAGAGTGTCAGAGGTGTACCAGAGGTGTCAAAGGTGTACCAGGGAGTGTCAGAGGTGAACCAGTGAATGTCGGTGGAATACCTGGGAGTGTCAGGGTGTACCTGGGAGTGTCACAGGGGTGGCCACCTGGGAGTGTTCTGAGGTATTGTACCTGGGAGTGTCGGGGGCCAAGGGGTGTTGGGAGTGTACCTGGGAGTGTCAGAGGTGTACCAGGAGTGTCAAGGAGTGGTGAACCAGCGAGTGTCAGAAGAGGTGAACCAGGGAGTGTCACAGCGAGGTGTACTTGGAAGTGTCAGAGGTGTACACTGGGAGCCTTGAAGGTGTACCTGGGCGTGTCAAGGTGTACCTGGGTGTGTGTGAAAGAATGTACCTGGGAGTGTCAGAGGTGTACCAGGAGTGTCAGAGTTGTAGTTGGGAGTGTGATTGGTGTACCTGGGAGTGTCAGGGGTGTATCTGGAAGTGTGGGGTGTGCCTGGGGTATCAGAGGAGGTGTACCTGGGAGTGACAGCGGTGTACCTGGGAGTGGCCAGGGGTGTAACTGGGAGTGTCGGAGGTGTAACTGGGAGTGTCAGAGGTGTACCTGGGAGTGTCAGAGGTGTACATGGGAGTGTCAGAGTAGGCTGGGAATTGTCCAGAGGTGTACCTGGGAGTGTCTGAGGTGTACCTGGGAGTGTCAGGGGAGACCAAGAGTGTTAGAGGTGTGCCTGGGAGGCGTCAGGTGTACCAGGAGTGTCAGAGGTGAACCAGGGAGTGTCAGGAGGTGAACCAGGGGTGTCTGGGTGTATTTGGGTGGGAGCACGGAGGTGTACTTGGGAGCATGAGAGGTGCCTGGGAGTGTCAGAGCTGTACCTGGTAGTACTCGCTGGTGTACCTAGGGAGTGCTGGGAGGTGTATCTGGAAGTGCTCAGAGGTGGACCTGGGAGGCCGGAGGTGACCTGGGAGCCGGAGGTGACCTGGGAGGTCAGAGGTGTTCCTGAGAGTGTCAGAGGTGTACCTGGGAGTGTGAGGTGTACCTGGAGTGTCAGAGGTAACCTGAGAGTGTCAGAGGTGTACCTGGGAGTGTCGGAGAGGTACCTGGGAGGCCATTGGTGTACCTGGGAATGTCAGAGGTGTACCAGGAGTGTCAGTGGTGTACCTGGGAGGTCATTGGTGTACCTGGGAGTGTCAGAGGTGTACCTGAAGTGTCTGGGGTCTACCTGAAGTGTCAGGGTGTACCTGGGAGTGCCTGAGGTGTACCTGGAGTGTCTGAGGTACCTGGGAGTGTCTGAGCTGTACCCTGGAGTGTCTGAGGTGACCTGGTAGTGTCTGAGGTACCTGGCAGTGTCTTAGGTGTACCTGGCAGTGTCTGAGGTGTACCTGGGAGTGCCAGAGGTTTACCTGGGAGTGTCAGAGGTGTACCAGGAGATCAGAGGTGAACCAGGAGTGTCAGAGGTGAACCAGGGAGTGTCTGAGGTGTACTTGGAAGTGCTCAGAGGTGTACCCCGGAGTATGAGAGGTGTACCTGGGAGTGTCAAAGGTGTACCTGGGTGTGTGAGAAGTGTACCTGGGAGTGTCAGAGGTGTACCTGAGAGTGTGTCGGAGGTGTACCTGGGAGTGTCGGAGGTGTGCCTGGGAGTGTCAGAGGTACTGGTGTACCTGAGTGTGTCATTGTGGTGGCCACCAGGAGTGTCAGAGGTGTACACCCAGGTAGTGTCAATGGTGCACCTGGGAGGTGTCGTGGTGTACCTGGGAGTGTCAGGGAGGGGTGTACCTGCAAGTGTCAGGGTGTACCTGGAAAGTGTCAGAGAGGTGTACACAGAATTGTCAGAAAGTGTACACCAAATTGTCAGAGGTGTTCTGAGAGTGTCAGAGTGTACCTGGAAGTGTCAGAGGTGTACCTGGGAGTGTCAGAGGTGTACCTGAAAGTGTCAGAGGGTGTACCTGGGAGTGTCATTGGTGTACCTGGTGTCAGAGGTGTACCGGGGAGTGTCAGTGGGGTACCTGGGAGGTGTCATTGGTGTGCCTGGGAATTGTCCCGGGAGGTGGCTGCCTGGAAGTGTCTGGGGTGGCTGCCTGGAAGTGTCAGGGGTGTACCTGGAAGTGTCAGAGAGGTGCACCTGGGAGTGCCTGAGGTAACAGGAGTGTCTGAGAGTGTGCACAGAGTGTCACAGGCTGTACCTGGGAGTGTCTGAGGTGTACCTGGTAGTGTCTGGGTGGCCACCTGGCAGTGTCTTAGGTGTACCTGGCAGTGTCCTGAGGAGGTGTACCTGGGAGTATCAGAGGTGTACCTGGGAGTGTCAGAGGTGTTTCTGGGAGTGTCGGAGGAGTACCTGGGAGCGTCCAAGGAGTACCTGGGAGTGTCAGAGGTGTACCTGGGAGGTAATGCATTTGGTGGCGCACCAGAATTGTCAGAGGTGTAAATGGAAGTGTCAGGGGTGTACCTGGAAGTGTCGGGGAACTTGTACCTGGAAGTGTCAGGGTGTACCTGGGAGTGTCTGAGCTGTACCTGCAGAATTGTCACAGAGGTGTACCTGGTAGTGTCTGAGAATTGTACACAGCAGTGTCTGAGTAGCCACAAGTGTCAGCAGTGTACACAGAGTATCAGAAATTGTACCTAGAGTGTCAAGAATTGTACACAAGAGTGTCACGAGTGTACCTCAGGAAGTGTCTTAGGAATCTACCTGGAAGTAATCACAAGGTGGCACATGGGGAATGTCAGGGGTGTATCTTGCAGTGTCAGCGGTGTACCTGCAAGTGTCGGCGGTGTACCTGGGAGTGTCAGGAGGCCTTGACCCCGGGCATCAAGGGGTGGTACTTGCCAGGAGTGTCGGGGGTGCCTGGGGTGTCAGAGGTGTGCCTGGGGAGTGTCAGAGGGGTGTACCTGGGCCAGTGTCAGTGGTGTGCCTGGGGTGTCAGAGTTGTATTTGGGGTGTGATTGGTGTGCCCAGGGAGTGTCAGAGGTGTCTGGAAGTGTCGGAGGTGTACCTGGAAGTGTCGGGGTGTACCTGGAAGTGTTGGGGTGTACCTGGAAGTGTCAGGAGGTGTACCTGGGTTGCCTGAGGTGTACCTGGGATTGTCAGGAATTGGCCACCTGGGAGTGTCAGGGGTGGCAACTGGGAGTGTCAGGGGTATGCCTGGAGTGTCATAGGTGTGTATCTGGTAGTGTCAGTGGTGTGCCTGGGAGTGTCAGAGTTGTACTTGGGAGTGTGATTGGTGTACCTGGGGGTATCAGAGGTGTATCCGGAAGTGTCAAGTGTACCTGGGAGTATCAGAGGTGTACCTGGGAGTGTCATTGGTGTACACCTGGGAGTGTCAGGGGTGTAACTGGGAGTGTCGGAGGGTGTAGCTGGGAGTGTCAGTGGTGGCCACCTGGGAGTGTCAAGGTGTACCTGGGAGTGTCAGAGTAGTGCCTGGGAGTGTGTCAGGCGATGGCCACCTGGGAGTGTCAGTGGTGTACCTGGGAGTGTCATAGTTGTACCCAGGGTATGTTGGGTGTACCTGGGAGGTGTCAGAGGTGCACTTGGGAGTGTCACAGGTGCCTGGGAGTTATAGGGTAGCAACTGGGGTGTCTGAGCTTTGCCTAGGAGTGTCACAGAAGTGTACCTGGCAGTGGTGGCTGAAATTGGCACACAGCAGTGTCAGCAGTAATACCTAGAGTGTCAGGGGTGTACCTGGGAGTGTCAGCAGTGGCCACCTAGAGTATTGGAATGTGTACCTGGGAGTGTCCAGAGGTGTTCCTGGGAGTGTCGGAGGAGGAGTACACAGCAGCGTCAAGGAGGTACCTGGGAGGTGTCAGTGGTGGCCTGAGTGTCAGGGGTGTACTTGGGAGTGTGATTGGAGGGTGGCACCTGGGAGTGTCAGGGGTGTATCTGGAAGTGTCAGAAATTGTACCTGGGAGTATCGAAGGTGTACCTGGGAGGTGTCAGTGTGCCACCAGGGTGTCAGGGGTGTAACTGGGAGTGTCGGAGGGTGTAGCTTTGGGAGTGTCAGAGGTGTACCTGCGAGTGTCAGGAGGTGTATGGGAGTGTCAGAAGTAGTACCTGGGAGTGTCAGAGGTGTACCTGGAGTGTCTGAGTGAACACAGGAGTGTCAGGGAGACCAAGAGAGTGTTAGGAGTGTGCCTGGGAATTGTCCAAGGTGTACCAAGAGTGTCAGAAAGTGAACCAGGGAGTGTCAGAGGTGAACCAGGGAGTGTCTGAGTATTATTTGGGAGTATCCGGAGGTGTGCCCAGGGTATGAGAGGTGTGCCTGGGAGTGTCAGAGCTGTACCTGGTGAAATAAATTTGGTGTGTACCTAGGAGTGTCAGAGGAATTGTATCTCTGGAAGTGTCAGAGGGTGTACCTGGGAGTATGAGGAGGTGTACCTGGGAGTGTCCAAGGTGTACCTGGGTGTGTGAAATATACAGAATTGTCAGAGGTGTACCTGAGTGTCGGAGAGTGTGCCTGGGAGTGTCCAGAAGGTGCACTTGGGAGTGTCACAGGTGCACCTGGGAGTGTCTGAGTGTTACTGGGAGTGTCTGAGCTTTTACCTGGGAGTGTCTGAGATGTACCTGGCAGTGTCACAGGGTGTACCTGGCAGTATCAGCGGTGTACTAGGAGTGTCAGCGGTGTACCTGGGAGTATCATTGGTGTACCTGGAAGTGTCAGGGGTGTACCTGGAAGTTTCAGAGGTGTCACAAGTGCCAGAGGTTTTGCCTGGAGTGTCAGAGGTGTGTACCTGGGAGTGTCAGAGGTGTGTGCACACCTGGGAGTGTCAGAGGTGTGGCACCTGGGAGTGTCAGAGGTGTACCTGAGGCTGGTGTCGGTGGTGTGCCTGGGAGTGTCAGAGTTGGCCGCGGGGTGTGATTGGTGTACCTGGGGTGTCAGAGGTGTATCTGGAGGTGTCAGAGGTGTACCTGGGAATATCAGAGGTGGCCACCTGGGAGTGTCCGGGGTGTACACACCAGGAGTGTCAGGAGGATGGC
>NW_024726851.1:0-14382 GCF_018991925.1 Homarus americanus | reverse complement strand
ACACACACACACACACACACACACACTGTCCTCAACAGGCTGCCTGGGTCAGTCTTCCACCTCCCTGCCCTCAACTCCTCCAGGATATATCAACACCTCCCACCAACAATACAGTACAAATAGTGACAATCAACCACCATCCCTCCCCTCACACACAGTCTATTCCCTCCATATACTTTACTCTTTATGTCACTGAAAAATACCGTAATAACATGTTTGTCCCCCAACAAAGGAAAGGTTAGACGCTACAGCACAATAATATTTTATTATATGAACCGGATTGTATCTGGTGATATCAGGCATCGTATAACATCACCATTTTTTTCTGTATATTACAATAATGATTAAATGTTAATGAGATTCGTATTTACATGTATTCACTGGGCTGGAAATTAAACACACGATGTATATTAACAAGGATGTGAATAACCCTAGTGGCTGAAGCACCTGTCATGGTATATCACCTCAATAGACACGTGTATTGGTCAAATTTAATATAGTCTTGTTATTTTCAGAATTATAATATTAGCCGCGTTTTGTGTAACTGGACCGAAAAACGTTTGGCCGTCACGTGGAAATTATTTATTTTTTTATAAACGGGGATTATAATTTGTGTGAACTTGGTGTAATACGAGACATTACTGATTATCCTCCAGGGAACGTGAGATAAATCCAGGTAATAAAGATTTAATGGGAAGGATTACTTAATACTCTGCCCTCAACACATGAACGAGCTGGCAGATTTGCACCAAACTTGGATGGTTTGCCTGGAATGTGACAAGTTCTGTATAATCAATTAACATTATTTATACAGATGGTGTAAACTCCTCTGGTTGAGTAAATGTTTGGGGATGTTTCCTTCACCTTGTGCATATTATTCAATTCAGGAACTCTGTGTTTCTCATGTTAGTTTTTGAGTGAAACCATTGTGTATATCTTAAAACAGTCGTTGTGGAGCTGAGTCTTAAGTTTATAATTTCTCACCAATATTATTCCCAGCAGTCCAAGTTCCACTAACTGGATTCAATTTTTACAGTTTCTTTGTCAATATTTACTGACATGAAAATATATATGAAACAATGTGTGCAACTGTAACACAATACTTTGACAATTAGGTGATAATACTTATACATTTTCTGCTCCCCAAAGTGGTCGAATACCGAAGTGTATTTTGTGAGATACTTCTATATCCTCTGCTTCTGTGACCTATGACGGAGTCTCTTCCTTTACCCCCAGAGAAGATCTTCCGTCCCAGTCACAAAGAGAGACTTTGATCCTAGTTTACTGAAGCCAACTTTTCTCGAGGTTCTGATTGTGTTTCTTCAAGTCTTTATGTCAAGATCATTTTCAATTCTCGTGTAAGTTTTCGCTGGTGAGAAATGTTTTTAAAGTGATCAATTCTTTGTCACCTTTGCTCGTTTAAGTACGTCTTTCAACAACCTTTTTGTGGATAATTCTTCACTTGGCTGTACTTGTACTTAATACTGTATATATATTTCTTATACAACTAAATGATCATAAAAGTCTCAGACAACATTGCTACTACATGTAAGAACTTGTGGCTGAAGCAATGATAGACACGCCAGGCATGTTGTAAAGGCTTATTGTTTTAACAGGTAAACTGGACCGAGTCTGTGGCTCACATCTCACTCTTACGTGACATAATATATTCTACTTGCTATATTAGTAGGGGTCAGTTTACAATGTCAGCTCTTCTAAGATGGTGATGGTAGTGGCGAGAATAGTGTTCAAGTGATAATATGAGTTACTTATTTGAGTTATTCATTCCTTTATGAGTAGACATTGGGTCGTGAAGGAAGACTAAGTAGTGAGGTCCAGGCGGTGAGGGCCAGGAGGTGAGGGCCAGGCGATGAGGGCCAGGCGGTGATGGACAGGCGGTGATGGACAGGCGGTGAGGGCCAGGCGGTGATGGACAGG
Source organism: Homarus americanus (assembly GCF_018991925.1). NCBI lineage: Eukaryota > Metazoa > Arthropoda > Malacostraca > Decapoda > Nephropidae > Homarus > Homarus americanus. The sequence goes on along the minus strand of NW_024726851.1, from coordinate 12,444 downwards.
CGGTGACGGACAGGCGGTGAGGGCCAGCCAGGTGGTGAGGGCCAGGCGGCGAGGGCCAGGTGGTGAGGGCCAGGTGGTGAGGACCTCTTTGTCGACTTCAAGGGTGCATTTGATAAAGCCAACAGTGAAGTGATCCTTGAGGGCCTCACGAGCATGGATGTGAAGGGCAAACTCCTCATGTGGATTGCTGACTACCGCTCCCATCGAGAGGTCCGTGTCCGTTTTCAGGGCCACTTCTCTATGATCAGGGACCTTGATCTTGGCACGCCTCAGGGTGGTGTCCTAAGCCCTAAACTCTTTAATGTTCTCATGAACTCCATCTGACGCCTCAGTGACATCTTTGCTGAGCGCGCCCTAGACGGTCACATCATAAGCTACGCTGACGATATTCTCCTCCAAATTACTACAGTGCAACATGAACAACCTATACTCTCCACGTTCGCCCGGACCTGTCAAACACTCGGGCTAGTCATCTCAAACACTAAAACCAAGTTCATCTCGCATTTCCGGCGTCAGACACCGCTGACTCTGCAAGGAAATTGAACAAGGACACACCTACAGGTACCTTGGTCTGCCCGTGCGATCCACTACCAGAGCCACCACCTCTGCTGTCGCCGCCCACGTCATCTCCCAGTGCCGCCAACGAAAGAGACCCCTCCAGTCCCTCACCCATGGCCTCAAAGGAGCCTCTGTCAGGATCCTACGTCTCGTGTACATTGCCGTCGTTAGAATTGTCATAGATTATGCCTCTCCTGTCCTTGTAGTTGCCTCCCAGCGCGAGAAACAAAGAGTAGAGAAAATCCAAAACGGAGCAATGAGACTCATCCTCGGCTGCCCTATGACCACCAGAATAGAAGTCATGCAGCATTAACTGAACCTGCTCCCCGTCTGCGATGAATTACTGCTCTCAATGCCATCCTTGGTGTTAAACTTCTTCGCAGTGAGCAACGGATTCCCCTGTCGCGCTCACTGCACTCGCATCTTAACTCCCTCCTGTGCCGGCCTGTCCCCATTACCCTTCCCTCCCTCTCTCAACACTGGCCGTCCACACTGTTGCTGACATCCTGCGTTATCACCTCTACACCCCCTCGACCTCTCTCCCTCCCCAGTACACTCATCCGCCTCTACCGCCGTGGGCTTCCCCGAGTGTTGATGTTATCCTCCACACCTTCCCTGGTCGCAAATCCACCCAACTGCGGTATATACTCAAACTTAACTACCTTGAGCAGATTGATGATGTCGCCTCCTCTCTCACGACCTCCCACAATCCTCCCCTTGTCTACTGTGATGGGTCTGTTACCGCGCTGGGGCAGCTGTGTGTATTCTTGAGCGCCAGGCCCTCAGGAAAAAGAGGAAGGGTCCGTGATTAGGCCTCTGACACTGAGAGCATAGCCACCCTGGCGGCCATTCATGAGGGGCGACTTATGCCCGCACTGAACGCCGGAACATCCTTATAATCAGTGACAGCATTTCTGCACTATTTGTAAGCTTTGTGGTCAACCCGACTCTCACACCCTCTCTCACTACATCCTCACTTGCCTTATGACCTCTTCCTTCAGGTCCCCAGCCGTTACCAACACCACGTCCCTCCCTGACCAGATATCCCTCCTCCTAGAGACAGGCCTGGCACTTGACACTATTAGGGACCTGCCACGCTTTGCCATATACAGACGAATTGCACCGGAAATCCCCCCCCCCCAACACACACACTCATTATTCTGTCACTTTATGTAACTTGCTGACAAAACCCATGACCCTTCAGGCTTTTACGCCCTTAAGTGCATGAGTCATGGAGGCAAGCATGAGCGGGGGGTGCCCAATAAACTTGCCCCCTCGCGGGGCAAATTCAAACAATTCAAATTCAGGTAGTGAAGGCCAGATAGTGAGGGACAGGTAGTGAGGGCCAGGTAGTGAGGGCCAGGTAATGAGGGGCAGGTAGTGAGGGCCAGGTAATGAGGGCCAGGTAGTGAAGGCCAGGTAATGAGGGCCAGGTAGTGAAGGCCAGATAGTGAGGGCCAGGTAATGAGGGCTAGGTATCAAGGGCCAGGTAGTGAGGCCAGTGTGCAATGAGGGCCAGGTGCAGGGCCAGGTAGTGAGGGCCAGGTAATGAGGGCCAGGTAATGTGAGGGGCCAGGCAATGAGGGCCAGGTAATGAGGGCCAGGTGAGGGCCAGGTAATGAGGGCCAGGTGAGGGGAAGGTAGTGGAGGGCCAGGTAATGAGGGCCAGGTAGTGAAGGCCAGATAGTGAGGGCCAGGCAGGAGGGCCAGGTAATGAGGGCCAGGCAATGAGGGCCAGGTAGTGAGGGCCAGGTAGTCGAGGCCAGGCAGGAGGCCAGGTACGAGGCCAGGTAATGAGGCCAGCAGTGAGTGTGTAATGAGCCAGGCAGGAGGGGTAGTAATGGAAGGCCAGTAGTGAAGGCCAGAGTGAGGAGTTGTGTACGAGGCTGTGCATGGAGGCCAGTAAATGAGGCCAGGCAACAGGGCCAGGTAGTGAGGCCAGGCAATGGCGGGCCAGGTAATGAGGGCCAGGTAATGAGGGCCAGGTAGTGAGGGCCAGGTACTGAGGGGCCAGATAGTGAGGGCCAAGTAATGATGGCCAGGCAATGATGGCTAGGTAGTGAGGGCCAGGTAGTGAGGGCCAGGTGGTAAGGGCCAGGTAATGAAGGCCAGGTAGTGAGGGCCAAGTAATGAGGGCCAGGTGGTAAGGGCCAGGTGTTTCATATCTTAACTATTTCTCCATCGTTCATCATCGACAGAAAGATTTAATTCATTACCTTTATGTATTGTGTAACGTAAAATAAAAACAAATATCACGAGAAAAAATATTTGAAATCGTATTATGTAAGATTATAAATAATTTGGTAATTTTTCCAATATCTGGGAATCAGGTTTTATCTGCGAATTTTTCAATGAGTTTTAGAGGGAAATATTATCCTCTGATCCTCAGTTTCCAGGTGAATAATTCAAGTATTCTGATAAATGTAGTAACTGTGGAATATACCATTTACCACATTAACGACTCTGGGATGTTGTGAACCATGATATGTTCCGTATAGAGACTCAGTCAGGGCTTCTCGTCTCAGATGAATCATGCTACCCAGTCAGGCATAACAACTGTTCATATGTAGTCCAGGTAAATCTTTCATTATGTTTCCCCAACTTTATAAAATATCATCAGACAAACTATCTTCCTCACTGTGCGTCGCGTCGCGTCGCCCCCCCCCCCTCCACACTATGCCATAAACAATATATATTGCCTCCATGGTCGCGCGCGCACAATAAAAGCAAGACGACTGGCATCACGGAGGCCTTCGTCTTCTTCACCTTTGACTGTTCACTAACACTGACCAATGTTTCTACTTGACAAAAACAAAGATACGCCAAAAATTCTGTCCGAGTCGACCCGCGGCTCCGTCCAATATTTTCAACTGACCTTTAACAAAACAAAAACAAGGCTGATTCACCTTAAACAAACGTCAGAATAAATCTATAGGTCGCTACCCTTTATGGCAGCAAGGAGCACACTCAGGTTTCCCCAACTATCGCTCCGTGAACGTCGGTGTTGTCGTGGTTGGGTAATTTATGCTCCATTTCGGTATAAAAATGTGAGATGTGTTGATCCCAAATTTTGACAGTAATTACAAGGCCGGCGGGGCGGGGCGGGGCGGGGCGGGGCGGGTCGGGGCGGGGCGGGGGTCTGTAGAAATTAGGGAGATAAATCGCTGCACCGTCTTGTGTAATGATGGAGGACCCACCCAGCCACCGCCCTCCTCTACCTCCTTATTAGGTCGTAGATATTGTGGGCCTTGACGTCGCTGTGGGACGACCGATTAATTCCAGAAGAGTAACGACATGGCCAGTTTGGGCGACACTAAACCATCGTAATGAATATAAATAATGAATTATATAATAATGTTGATCGTTACTCGGTTTTAATGGTCTTATTACAACAGGTGGGAAGTAACGCCCTGCACCTGTACACTAAGCTTGGCGTTGGTTATTATTCCCTTAACAAGTCCCCAAAACGGCGCTAAGCAGTCGTTGGTGACGTCACAGATCAGTCCCCAAAACGGCGTTAAACAACCGTTGGTGACGTCACAGATCAGTCCCCAAAACGGCGCTAAACAGTCGTTGGTGACGTCACAGATCAGTCCCCAAAACGGCGTTAAACAATCGTTGGTGACGTCACAGATCAGTCCCCAAAACGGCGCTAAACAGTCGTTGGTGACGTCACAGATGTCCCCAAAACGGCGCTAAACAGTCGTTGGTGACGTCACAGATCAGTCCCCAAAAAGGCACTAAGCAATCGTTGGTGACGTCACAGAACAGTCCCAATAACGGCGCTAAACAATCGTTGGTGACGTCACAGATCAGTCCCCAAAACGGCGCTAAACAATCGTTGGTGACGTCACAGATCAGCTGACGGTCCAATATAAAGGTAGATCAAAACACGACGCCTTCACCTGAGGATAATTACTGTAATGTTTACCAACAAGAGACACGATAGATGCCAGATATAAACTGATGTCCTCACTGGATGTCTACAACACGTCGAGGCTGCCTCAACCCAGTTTGTCAATACTTAATACAATTTCTTACTCTTCTGTAGACAAACTAAATAAGTTTACCCTAGTTAGATAAGTCAGTAGAGAAAATTCATTAATATTTATTCAACCATTTAAATTTTATGAGAAATGTATGGCGTATTAAATAACTTTTCGGTGTAATTCATTTTTGGTGCGTGTAATTATTTCAGGGCCTCGGGTGATCATAGAGTAAAAGCCTATAATGTATCACATTTACCACAGACTTATGGGTGCGTTATGTGGGCAATAAATTCATTTCAGTATTTCTCTGTGAATTAATACAAGCCCTGGCGTACAGCGGACCTGTGTTGCTGTTCTCATATTCCAACTTTTAATTTTACCGGAATGTTTTTTATACTAATATTTATTTGTCAATATTTTCCTTCCTGGGAACAGATGAACACAAATCATTTTTCACCTGTGTTAAAGTATAATTTTGAGATATACAGTAAAGCTACGAAGGAGAGAGGAATCTCCCTTTGTCTCCTCCTTGTGTGTTTCTCCCTGTCTCTTTACTCCTTTCAGTCTTTATCTGTTCCTTTCACCAATTAAATTTCCGGGACTTTGGTGTTTACACAAATCAGTTCTATAAGGAAAAGCTCTAAACCTAGGCAGCGTATTTAAGTTATTGTGGAAATATAAGCATCGTTGCCTAAAATATTGTGCACGATAGTTACTAATCATGAAAATTATAAATTCCAACGAGTTTCTAAATTCAACCATCAATTATGAATATCTTATAGTGCACATAACTGCACACACCGACAACCTCTTGACTCGAGGGAAGACGAGACATCGTTCACGCAAAACAATAACTTGATCCCAACTCTCATATCATCAACCTTTATTTTGTTGACTTGTAAGTTGGTACAGCGATCAACGGTGTAGATTGGTACTATTAAACTATAGGTCATATATCTATTTCAATATAATAGCACCAAGATTACAGTATGTTGCAACTTGTACAAACTGAACAGACGTTTGTGTGGAAAATGGTTGTTTCACTGCGCACAGGAGGGCGAGCATCCTCACTACGGGATGTAGACTCAGGTGTATTCTTTGATAGCAGTCCAGCCTCTAAATGACTCTTATAGCTTTTCACAATTCCATAAATCTTTTTCCTACTCCAAGCAGAGCCTAAAGAAACAAAGTCCTACAGTTACATGTGTGTATTGAAACAAATAAAGTACTAAATGTTAGTTAATTGATTGACAGAACAAGAACCTCACCATGTACCGTGCACCTCTGAGAATATGTCAGTCTCTGATATTTCCACCTCTGTCTGTCTGTCTGTGTGTGTCGTGAGAAGTGATAGTACGGTAGGAGACAGCTTAATAAAGGGAGGAAATGGTCGGGAAGCTTGATGTAAGGGCAGTGTACAGAGGGAGAGGGTGAGGCAGCTGTAGGATCACTCTAGTCTGCACTAACATCCTAGACAAGGGTTTTCAAACTATGAGTCCCGACCCTTCAGTGGGTCGCGAAATAAATAAAATGGGTCGCAAAATAAAAATGGGTCGCGAAAATAAATAAGAAAAAATAAATAAAATGGGTCGCGAAAATAAATAAGAAAATAAAAATAAATGCACCATAATTTAGGCTTGGTTATTGTTATGTACACTCCACAGTCTAGGAAGCGACTGCAAGGAGAGCATTTCCTGATTCTTTCTTACCTCTCATGTCATCCGTTTTGTGCAGAAAAACTCGTAATCGTAGTTTTTTTCCCCGTAATCTAACCTAAGCTAACCTAACTTATCCTAACCTAACAATAATAATCATAACATTAATAATAATGACAAAAGTATTCATATCGTACGCCTGGCAGCTCCAAACGCACGAGATGAATTATATGTGTTATTATCATTATTAGGATTATAATTGTTAGGTTATAGGTTAGGCTCAACACTGCCCCTGATATGCGTGTAGCACTGTCTTCCCGTGTCCATAATTGGAAACAGCTACTTATGAACAAACAAGCACATAGATCACATTAAATCAAGCACATAGATCTTAACTGTTATTTACTTTACTTGTGTTGGTGTCTTCTTCATGTTTGATTTTCTTAAAATAATATTTTTAATTTCATACAATTGGATACATATAATTCAAATATAAATGGATCATGAGAAATTTACATGAATTTTGTCGATGCTAAATAAAGGAAAATTGTGAACAGTGTTTGTCTTTGATTTACTCATTTCATATCATTATTAATTTGAAATAATGTCGCAATTCAAATTGTTGTTCTGGTTGTACGCAGTAAGTTTGAAAAACACTAGTCCTAGACAGTACAGGCAGTGTTGACACAATGAATCTTTAATCTCCACATGCGTGTACAACGTCTCGTGGTAATTCACTTCTATTAGCATTATATATTATTGCTATTATTTTCATTAACTAGAGTGTATTGTGTGTTATTCTTCTTTGAAGCCTTGTACCCCAAAGTTAATATTAAAGGCAAGTACACTTTTCTTTACATAAAAACACACATTACCGTCGATGCATGTGAGGCAGGAAGCCAAGCTGAGGTCACATTAACGTGTAAGTTTCTAATAGCACAAGATGACAAAAACTGTGGCGTGAGTTGGAGTCTGTAGTGTATTATTACTTACGATTATTACCGCAACACTGTCATCACTCAGGCCATAAACATTACTGATGGTATTTTCTTGTCTTACAGTGTCTACGTGTTAACATGCTTCACAAAAACATATATCAATTATTTGTGAGGTTTTTTCATACTGTACCCGGTGTACCGTAATTGACCGGAAAGAAAAGGGGACAACTTACTGTACAATATTTCAAGTGGCCAGAATATAATAACCACAGTTGTGTAAGTACAAGCCAAGTTTAATAGTCTTCCTCAAGTGGACCTCCCTCACCCGGAAGAATGCAATAACTGGTTTCAAGAAACCTTCGTTGTTTGTCCAGATGTTCTGTCGTGACGTCCCCATCCATGTCTGACTGAGTCCCAGCACCCCTTCCGCCCTTTCAACAACCTTAATAAACTGTCACCACTGTCCTCTTTACTACGTGAGGGCAATTTTAACATTTTATTTAACTAACACCAGACGATTTTATTCAGCAGAAGGAGACCCCCGTACTCATGTGGTTAACCCAAAAATAATAACAGTAAATAAATAAACCCACATTTCCTCTCTTCTGATTACCCAGAGCCCAGGGCAGGGTAGTAGTGCCTCCGCCTCTCTGTTACTGTGATGCAAAGTTAAATGAAAGGTAGATATTATCCTCTTCTTGTTTGGGTATTCCTCGCCTAACATAACAGATAAACGATACCTAAAGTGTCAGCCAAAAATGCCCTCTTAACTAGTGTGTATAAGCATGTGGTGTTCAATTTACTGTTCAAAGATATGTAACTATAATATACAACTACAGCTCTTAATGGTGACTAACTCTGTACTATACTGGACCATCCATCTCCACGTTCAAAGTGCACAATATTCTTGGCACTGGGTGGGGGGTGGGAGGGGGGGAGTTCGTGTCCAGTGTTTATATACGGCGTAACCCATTATTGCATATTCTATAAGCCAAGACCTATGAAAAAGTCTGGGTGTCAAGCCCATATGCAGTCAGGTAGCCCTACAGCTCCTCTCAAACATTTCCCGTTACCCCTATATTACTGTAGCACATCTATATAAATAATAAAATATGCATTTTATCCTCTAGAAATGTGATCTTGGTGTCTAAATTGGGATTTTTTACCATGGCGGCATCGCTTTTGTGATCAGCGGTTATTTAGATCTCATAAATCCAAGTTGGCCGCCATATTCACCATGAAATAGGAAATTTAATATAATTTCGCAGGTTTTCCTCATATAATGTTGATATTGGTGTCATTTTATTGCTTTTTGACCACAGCGTTTTTATTTTCTGCAAAGTCTCCCACAGTCCTCCACATTTTCGTGATAAAAGAAGTCATGACAGGAAATTACTGTACTGTATAAACGATGTCCTGAATGTTACTGCAAAGGACAAGGAGAAATATCTGGGCAGGAATGCACTAACGTCTGACCTAAGTCTGCCGCGATAGCTAACTTAGCTCAAAATCATAAGTGAAAACTTTAGTTAAAACGCTAAAAACAAACTTACGATTGTCGTAACCCAAGACAGTCGTGGCAAAGACTGTATTCTGCCGCGTCAGCTGACATCCGTCAAGCCAATCAGAGTGCACGTTACAAATATTTGTCCCTCAGCCAATCGCAGAGTGAATGCTATGATGCAATAGCACTACACTTAAAAGCCACATGGAAGACCACATTCACCACAATGCTATGGCCAGTGGCCACACAATATTAGCTGCGAATCAACAAAATCACAAATGAGATTTCTTTATTCCTTTATATTATATTTATTTATATACTTTCTCTGCTCTATTCTGTAATTATATTTAGTATTTATTTTTCTACTTTCAATCAATCATATTCTGTTCTTCCTTTAATAGTCTTTCTTAATTATTTATCTTATCTTCTTTCTTCCTACTTAGAGAGAGGTAAAGGAGGAGTGAGGTGTGTGCTGGGCCTCCCGACTTTGTGTAAACAAAGGAAGTTGGCAGCGGTACGAAGCACCACTCATACAAATTTCAATTAAAGAAAATTAACAAAATATTTTTTGAGGTATATTGCATTCAAATGCATTTCCGATGTGATACATGATCTAAGTTCCCAAAAGAACGCACGCTACGCTGAAAGTAGCGTTGCCCTAGTGAACGCAGGGCCAGTTTGCTCACTTCAGACAACACGGGAGTGGACTAAGTACCCAAGATCCCAGACCCTAGAGCACTTAAATTGTTTTGTGCGTATGACTTAAGTACGCTAGCAGAGAGTTGTTCAGTACGCTAGCAGAGAGTTGTTAAGTGCGCCAGCAGAGATTTAAGTGACTTAAATATGCTCGTGCATCCAGGCCCTGGTCTTTGCCGACAGAATCATGAAGAAAACATCAAATTTGTTTGACACCATTCATAGAACAAACATCGAGACTGAAGAAAATCAGAAATAAACCACAAAAGACAACCAAAAAGGTGGTGAAATTAATGAACATAAAGAAGGAGTTAATTGAAATAGCCCGCGGCTGAGGCCTCACTACCAACGACCTCCTGAAATACGATATTGTGCCCTCTCCTCTCCTGTTTGACAAAGTTAGACTCAACACAAACCCTGTGAAGAGTCAACTCATCATTGAGCTGGAAGCTCATCACATTCCTGAAGAATATTCCTATCATCACCAGCCTGAATCAAACTTGTCACAGACATAGCCGGAACAGTCCGTAGAGCGACATTCCTGGGTTGTCAAAACTTCTCTAATGTTCTTTATAATTTCTCAAAAAATGACTTATGTCTTCGACATTTATAGTGTCAACCCATCTGTGAAAGACAGTAAGAGAATGAGAGTTGACGTTAGTCCCATCAATCTTAAAGGGTAAGAACACATACAAAAAACAAAAACAGGTTTACCCGCTTGCCGGTTTCCAGCGCCGAACATGCGTCGGGAGTCAGCGCTGGTAGGCGGACACAGTATATCTGCGAGTTGTGGTGCAGCTGTCGTACAGATGTCTAGCATGTTATCTGACGAAGTTTTTCTTTTGCTCGATAGTGCTTATGCAAAAATAAGGAGGAAAGTAACTGGAACACATGAAATCAACCGCAGCAGAGAAAATTACGGTGAATAATCACCATCTTTTTAGCGAGCTAAAAAGGGGACAAAGTAGGTTTTTTCCCAATACATGAGAACGACTTGGGAAACTTTCGACTACATTTTGAAGAAGGTTGAACATCGTTTGACGAAAACAAGGTGTAACTGGCCCACCTCGCACAACTAGTACCGCCTCAACATTATTCGGCACCCTTACGGCGTGATACAATGACACGGGTGCTGAATAATTTTTTAGAGGGTGTACATCTATGGCCGAATTAAACAACCTTGGTAAGTGACTTACTTTATTCTGGCTGAAATGCTACTCTCATGCTTTTGCCATAAAATGTGTCAGAGACTAGTATGCCCGACTTAAACTAGCCCTATACAAACACCAGGGGCCGCATACTCAAAAACATTTACGGGACTGCATGTTTGTTTACCCAGTAACTGGAGATAGTCCCCGATCGGTATACTCAAAAATATTTGTCGGGACCCCCTTAGCTGCTGTAACATGCTCAACACGGATATAGTAAGTACGCTATTTCCCGATTACATAACAAAAAATAATAGTGTTGTAATAAAGCTTGTTAGCCTTGTTGTATCATAGAATAATGAAGAAAATGTTTGGTTCAGCCCATCCCGAGGAAGGGTGACCATTCTTACCCTTAACTATCGCCCCATTGCCCCTAACTTCATCCCTCTCTAAGATTTTCGAAACTATCTTAACTCCCATTTTATCCGTCACCTTGAACGCCTTTCTCTTTTGTCGGATCACCAGTATGGCTTACAGGCGAAGCTCACCTGGTCTTGGTCATCTCAGGAGTCAGGAAACTGTCATCTCATGATTCCAAAATACAGGTTTCTCTCCCCCACTTTGTTTTTTAATCTCCAGCTCCCTTGAGAACCGATCCATAGCAGTTGTTGTCGAGGGATCGATCTCTCGCTCTTTCTCTACCAATAGTGGGTCACAGGGTTCTGTTCTTTCACCTACTCTCTTCCTTCTTTTTATCAATGATCTATTTCACACTATAACTAATTCTATCCATTCTTACGCTGATGATTTACTCTTCACTCTTCTTCACATTTTCCCCTTCCTCCTAACTCTCAAACTAGATCTGTTTCTAGAGTTGATATCAATGCGAATCTGTGCAGCATCACCGAATGGAGAGGTAGAAACTTGGTAAAATTCATTAGTAATAAAACTCAGTATTACCAATTACACTTTCCAAATTAGATGATCTCCAACCAATCACATTTCAGGACGCTTTCATTCCGCTAAATTCTAAAATAGATATGCTAGGCCTCACCATTTCTAATATGTCATGGTGTCACACATCCCTCAAACATTACGTGTTGCTGCTCCTGTTGGGAATGCTTGCACAGAAGATGCCGCAATATTTCCACCCCATGTTGCTTCAAGTGTAAGGAATCATCCTGTCCTAACTTGGAGTACTGTTCTCATATCTGGGGTGGCTCTTCTTCTGTCCAACTATTAGATAGGGTGGAATCAAAGGCATTTCGTCTTATTAATTCTCCTCCTTTAGTCGACAATCTCTCTTCCCTTTCTCTTCGCCGCAATGTTGCTTCACTCTCTCTCTTTTACAGGTACTTTAACGGCTGTCTCCGTGGATTTATCCTGTAACAGGGTAAGGCTGTCGTAATGTTCATACCACAGTTCAATTATTTCTCGGTGGATGTCGGTCACACTAGAATACCCCGTTATAGTACATCCTTCTTTCCTCACACAGCCAAACTGTGGAATGCTCTGCCTTCTGTGTCGCCACACTCGTACAATCTGCCTCACTTTAAAAAAGTGGTTTTCCGGCATCTTCGTGGTGTAGATTAATATAACCTTTTCCTTTTCTAATTTTGATAGCTTTTTATTCTTATTTTTTCGCCCCCTAGGCCCCGATGTAGGTCGATGACCTGTGCCCGGGTGAGCTATTCCCCGTAAAAAAAAAAAAAAAAAAAACGATATTACATTTTTTTACGAGAAGATGAGGCTTGAGTGCGTTTATATTTCTCGCGGAATGGAAGAGACGCATCTTTTGTCTTACAACTTTTCAAGTAATTTGTACCAAAATAGAAGGTTTGTATTGTCCACATTTATGGTACAAATATTTTTCATGACTGAGTAAAGTTGCAGATAAACATGTCCATCAGTATTGAAAGCCAAATACGAGGTCAAGTGAACATTTGTGTCTTGACT
>NW_024726850.1:0-7130 GCF_018991925.1 Homarus americanus | reverse complement strand
TTTTGTCAACTTTTAGTGTATACCAAAAATTAGGTGTCATTTAATGTTTTCCAGGATAATGATAAATTTTACATGGGTGACATCGATTTAATTCATATGTTATTTTACAGGTACACCGTATAGAAAATCATTACAAGTTCATATTGAAATTCTTTTTTGTGCGGAACCTTGGCATCATTTTCCTAGACAATAATCTTTGCCTAATATATCCATCTCTCGATTCGTATCCCGTCACTTCAGTGCAAGCTTCAGTCACCACTTTTATGCCTCTCTCGACCGCCTGAGTGCTGTTTGGCCACTTGGGCACCACTAATGGTGTCTCAAGAATGTCATTAACCTGTAGATTTGACAGAGAAGCAATGTAAGGAGGCTCAGTCTTGAGTTCATTCCTCCAGTTAATCATGGAATGATAGTTTTTTGCTTGCCACTTTAGTTTCGGAGTCACCACCTTTCTCATGTTGACTACAGGAGGCACATCCTCATTCCCATCTCCATCTTTACCCTCCTCATCATTATAGTTTAACAAATTCTCGTCAACAGCAGCATCAGAATCTTCCTCCTCCTCTTCAGATCTGCCAGTGCATTCTTCCTTTTGCTGATTCTCCTCTCTAATTTTTCTTATCATTGAGACAGCTTTTTCTCTAACAGTCATGTCCTCATCTGCACACATACCAAGAAGAAGTTGATCTGTGTGGGCGAAGTATGCATTTCTCTGGACAGCCTTCTTCACTATCGTCTCCTCCTCACCATTCAGGTGTTTCATATATAGCAGGGACTGGAATACGTTCCTTGAGCCGTGTGTTACGTAAGGGTGTATCTTGATGTAAAACCACATTGGAGCACTGAACTTTATTATTATAATGACAATTCTTTTCAACTCATGGCTGGGTCTTGATGTTGCTACATACAGCCTGAGGATTCTACTCCATAAGGTGTTCCACCTTGACACACAGGGAGGACCTGGCTCAATAGCAGCCAAGTCATCTTCAACAACACCTGTGATAACTCCTTTACAAATCCTATACAGGTATTTCTGATCCCAGGACAGATCTTTCTCCACTTCATCATTAAACACAGGGAAATCAGGGAAACTGACTGGCTGGAAGGCGACAACTGGAAGCTCAGACAAAGACTCCTTGATCTGCTTTCCAATGGGACCACGCCAATGCTCAGGACCACTTGGTTTACCATCATAGTGATAAAAAACTGCGCGGAAAGGCAGCTCATTTCCGTGAAGCTGACATATGAAATAATGAAGCGGGTGACCAAGTAACATTTCAAGATGATGAATGACTCCATTTTCTGATCCTACATTTACATTGGTTCCATCACAACCAACACACACAATGGGCTGCTGGGTTAGATTTTTCTCCACCAGAAACTCGTGAATAGTTTTGGCAATCTGCTTTCCGTGTCCAGTCTTGGGAGTCACATGTGTGAGATATTCATTGCCAGGCTCAGCCATGATGACATAATGATCTTTCACCATCATCCTCGAACTCCATTTCTCGGTCTTCTCATTCTTTATCATCACACGAGTGGCGGTCTTCTTACCATCAAAATAGAGTGACGTCAAATTATCTAAACTAGCCATCTCAATTTCTTGCCTCTTAAATCGGTATTTTTGTCTCGCATCCCGCAGCGTATGTGGTCCAATAACCTGACTCTTGTCATCCTTTGTGATAATGCCATAGTCAGTTAAGGTGGCAGTAGCAATGGCAGCTCCAGCATAATCACTAATCAAGTATCGGTCACAAGCGGCAGCCAGTGTAGGGAGTCTTGTCCGGTTCTGTGAACTGGTGTCTGTCAGAGCCCTGATAATCAATATAGACATAGCACCATACTCATCTGCAACAAGACAACTTAAATGAAATAAGAGATATGAAAAAAAGTTGATAAACACTGAACAGAACATTGCACCGCCACAGCGGCTGTTTGGCTAGTACTGTAGGTAAATTTAAAAACTTCAGTAGAAAATGCGGCAGACTAAACCTCGACATATCAGCTTCAAATTTGGCATGGAGTCTTAGATATGTATAAGGAACAATGCCTGAAGAGTGCAGCTTTGAGCAAAATTTCACTGCCCCCTACTAGCCGGTAAGCGTTCCCTAGTCACACCCAGTAGGTCGAGGGTTCGATTCCTTGCTGGTGAGGTCGTTGATTATATGTTCAAAGTCCGCGTGCTATATGGACTAAAAATGAAGTATATATATGTACCTCGCGTTTCATACCAGCTGGATTCGGTAAAATGCTACTGACACCACATAAGAGGCACGGGCAGTTTCCCAATGAGGTTCACGGCGCCATCAGCTCGATGAACAAGCTTTGTGTGAAATATAACAGAGTCTAGAACTGCTTTTAGTGTCCTTGTGGCCTAGCCGGTAAGCGTTCCCTAGTCACACCCAGTAGGTCAAGGGTTCGATTCCTTGCTGGTGAGGTCGTTGATTATATATATATATATATATATATATATATATATATATATATATATATATATATATATATATATATATATATATCTATATCTATATATATATCTATATATATATATATATATATATATATATATATATATATATATATATATATATATATATATATATATATATATATATATATATATATATATATATATATATATATATGTATATATATATATACAGTCGGCCCTTCACATACGCGGGTTTAGCATTCACGGATTCGCAAATACGCGGATTGCCCCGCCAGAGGAATATTCTGTACATTGAAGTAATTGAAGTACATTCAAATCGCGAGCGGCACGGAACAAGGGACACCGCCCGCTCCCGCAACCTCACACACACACACACACACACATAGCTCTCCCTCACTCAGTCAGTCTCGCTGTAACCACACTTGTGTTGACATCAGCATTGTAGTTGCAAAAATATTACATTTCTGTGAATGTATTATATCAAGCACAGTATGAATAGAATATCACTAATATAAGAATATTTTAATCGAAAACTATTAAAAAAACGAGTAACATATCTTGAACATCGGAAGGTTAGGTAAAGTCTTTTGTTTTCGTGTAGTTTATCCTAATTTACATTGAAATACACCACGTTTCAGCAAAACTACTATTTATTTCTGAGAATATGGAAATGTAATATTTTGCCGAAATGACGCAGGTATTACAGTGGAAAGTGACGAAAGCAATGACTTTCACTTTCTTTCGTTCAAAAGATGTTACCGTAATCGCTTTTTGAATGGTTTTCAGTTAAAAAACTGTTGTAATACAATAATATTCAATCCTAATTCACTTGTGATGCAACAGTTTTTTACTGAAAACCATTCGAAAAGCGATTACGGTAACATCTTTTGAACGAAAGAAAGCGAAAGTCATTGTTTTCGTCACGATTTTATCCCACTTTCCACTGTAATACGTACGTCATTTCAGCAAAAATATTACATTTCCATGAATGTAGTATATCAAGCACAGTATGAATATAATATCATTGCAATACAGGTTGTACCTCTTTAGTCCGGCATTCTGTTGTCCGGAAACTCCCGTGGTCCAGAACGATTTTAGTTTGTCCAATAAGTAGATAGGCAGTTTTGTTTTTTGTTTTTTTTTTATCTGAATTATTATTATTATTATTATTATTACAGGAGTATTAAATTTTTGCCCCTCAGGCCCCAATGTGGGTCAGTGACCTATGCCCGGGTGGGCTAATCCCCGTAAAAAAAACAACAACAAAGCCGCGGGAAATTAAGGTTTGTTTACATCCGGCAGTTCGGCTGCTCTCTCTCTCTGCTTGTCTATACAGAGTACAACATTTAACCCTTCAATATATATGAGCAGTAAATAAGTGTTGCTTTCATATTCTTATGTAGAGTAATGACGATATATTTTCACATGTGCGCACTTACATACGAGCAGTCTCACTTTTTTTTTACCATTAATGGTTAGCTACTTATATTGTTCCATTTATTAACATTAAATAACATTACAGGTACTTCAAGCAACCATATTCATTTTTTACATTAATTTTACTACAGCTAAACTCAGGGTCTTATTTTCTTCAGTTTTATATATAAAACCAATCAGTCACTGGTTTCGTAAGCTCTAACAAAAACAATGCCGGCAGCCGTCTCGTCTCCTCTAATATTCCATGTATTATTAATAAATTGTATTGTTAATTTTGCACACACGTACATTAATTCAATAAAAACAAATTCAGAAACATTAATTAAATATATATGAACAGTAAATAAGTGTTGCTTTCATATTCTTACGTAAAGTAATGACGATATGTTTTCACGTGTGAGCATGCGCATTTACATATGCGATCTCTCTTTTTCTTTACCATTATCGTTAGCTATTTCTATTGTTCCATTTATTAACATTAAATAACATTACTTAAAACAACCATATTAATTTTACTACAGCTACAACCAAGGTCTTATTTTCTTCAGTTTTATATGTAGAACCAGTCAGTCACTGGTTTTGTAATCAACGAAAACAATGCTGTGTCATTTCCTCGTGTGTTTTAATATTCTACGTGTTATTAATGAATTGTATTGCTCATTTTGCACACATAAACATTAATTCAATAAAAAAGACATTCAGTAATAAACAATAATGAATCTTTTGTACATAAGAGAAATGACGCTGTTTACACGATTATGCACGTCGTCTGCACGTTGGCGGGCCGTTCAAACCCATCGAAATTCAAGTTTCCGCCGTCAAATTTTTATTTATTTATTTTTTTGTGTGTTCCAATAAAATACGTTAAGAATTAAAAACTCGCAAAATTTGAGAAGCTACTATACGACACTTAACCCTTCAATATGTCTTCAAAGAGACCATGACGCAGAGAAAGTGGTGCTAGTGCTTCCAGGCATAAGCACAAGTCACTATCTATCCAGGAAAAGGGTGAATTTCCATGGTCCGGCAATTTCCATGGTCCGGCACCGGTCAGGTCCCGAGGCTGCCGGACTAGAGAGGTACAACCTGTATAACAGTATTTTAACCGAAAACTTTTAAAAAAACGAGTAACATTTCTTGAACATCGGAAGGTTAGGTAAAGTCTTTTGTTTTCGTCATGTATTTTATCCAATTTTACATTGAAATTCATCACGTTTCAGCAAAACTACTATTTATTTCTGAGAATATATTCATTCAGGCGCAGTTTAGGTAAAATATACAGTACATGTGATGTAACATTTTTTTGACTGAAAACGATTCGAAAAACACGTACCCTCTAGCCCTGTTCAAGGAGAAGACTGGGAGGAGCTGTTTGGTGCTTAAGACGATGACAAGGAAAATGATTTTGATGGATTTTAATGAAAATATTCAGAAATATGGTATCATAGTATTTATTCAAGTGAAATAGGATAGAATATTATTGTAATACAACAGTAGTGACGATGTGGAGAAGGCGGAGGGATAGAGCGGGGAGGAGGTGACTGGCAGGAGCAGGGACGAGTGGAGATGCCAGCCAGTACATTATAGGTGTACAGTATTAATTGTTTTTATAGCTCTTTTTGCATTTTAATATTTAATACTGTACATTACATTTCAACAAAACTACTATATATTTCTGAGAATATGGAAATGTAATATTTTTGCTGAAATGACGTACGTATTACGGTGGAAAGTGGAATAAAATTGTGACGAAAGCAATGACTTTCGCTTTCTTTCGTTCAAAAGATGTTACCGTAATCGCTTTTCGAATGGCTTTCAGTTGTGGGATTATGAGGCTAATGATAGGATAGAATATTATTGTAATACAGTACGGTACAACAGTTTTTTAACTGAAAACCATTCGAAAAGCGATTACAGTAAAATCTTTTGAACAACGAAAGAAAGCTTAAGTCATTGTTTTCGTCATGATTTTATCCCACTTTCCACTGTAATATGTACATCATTTCAGCCAAAATATTACATTTCCATATTTATTTCTAAGAATATATTCATTCAGTCACAGTTAAGGTAAAATATACTTGTGATGTAATATTTTAATGAAAATACGGTATCATAGTTTTCTTTTGTTTCAAATTTAATTAACAAAGAATGATGTTTCAAATGTAATGAAAAAAAATTTATGTACGGTAGTACCCAGATTTACACGGCAATTGAACCCACAGGGTACCGCGGAAAGTGAAAACCGCGTAAGGTGAACAACAGAACATACGGGATTAATTCCAATAGAGACTGGCCCGACCCCCAAACTCCACTTTTTCCGACACAATACGTATGTCGTAGTAAAAATAACACCTTAATTTTATGATGGTATGCACACACAATTAATATTTAAGAGAAATACAGTCGTCAGGTTAATGTCCATTCAAATAATGGACTCAAATCTACCCTCCCCCTCCCTCTTCCCAGCTCACTAGCTCCTACCTCTCTGAGAAATGTTTGGGTGAAAACACTAGATTTTAACGTTTGGTAATAAATAATACCTCAGACTAAAGTTAGGATAATATAATTGACATTTCTGGATTCCTTGCAGGTCAGGGAATATTTTGAATGTAAACTTCATATATTTTGCACAAAAGATAAAATATTTGCTTTGTGTAAACCAAATTATTACATTAGATCTAAAATTTGTATGTCTAATGCAAAATCCATGATGTTTATATTCAAAATGATCATCATATTGTAAGAATTCCAGCAATGTAAATTATATTCTGGCCGGGTAATTTGTATGAATTTTATGAGCTAAATAAAAAAATAAAAAATTATACTTCACCGTGTATATGAGTAGATGCACCGCGGAAAGTGAAAGTCTGGTTCTGGCAAGGTACCGCGTAAATGAGAAATCACGGAAAGTGAAACTGTGTAAAGCGGGGTAGTACTGTACAGTACGTATCTATAAATAAACTTTAAAAAATGAATACTTTATGTTTTACATCGTCCTGTGCATACCATACCATGCATTTGGCTACTTTGGGCTTGCTATGATGACGCAAGAGATCTGCCCTAGCAACTGTAGCCTACCGACACTCACAGCTGGTGGTGCGTCGTTTCCATTGTTTACTGGTAGTTACTGGTAAATATTTTTCAACCTAACGAAACTATTACCCATTTAGAGGTCGACCCCCAATTTTTTGCCAAATAATTTGGTCTTAAAAACTTGAACTACACACAGGTAAATAAGGAC
>NW_024726849.1:0-14077 GCF_018991925.1 Homarus americanus | reverse complement strand
TAGCCACTGTTGCAGGTAGGTGTGAAAATTATTTACTTATGACTTGATCAAATATACAGTAGTGGAGATTTATTTATACGGAAGTGGGAATGTGCTCATAATAGTCATACACACGCATATACATACACATAAACAAACACACAAATATACATACGCACACATACAAATACAACACACATATACATACATACACATACAACACACACATATACATACATACGCATACATATATATACACATTCACAAACACGCACACATTCATACACACATACAAATACAGACATATATACAAACACACACACACACACACAAATACACAAAGAAACGAAGAAAGACAGACAGACCGACAGACGAATGAATGGATGGTCGGAAGGACAGACGGATTGAATTCACTATATCGAGAATAAACAAAACCATATATTATCTTCTGTTATTATACAGTAGAGTAAATGTTACCGTCAACCTCTGCCCTAATTTGTGTTTAATCTCAGTGTTATAACGATACAGCTTCCAGCGTAATGTAATAATAAAACTCGTTATTACACATTGCCAGAACCGGTATATGCAACTTATTAATTCACCTGCTTTAATTCTTTACTTAATCTGTATTGTTATTATCAAATACTATTATTCTCGCAACCTTTACTCTACCAATGTTATTAATTTCAAATTATATCAATGTTATTTGTTTCATTATAAATAAATATCTTACTAAAAAAAACCCGGTGTAATTAACCTGAATTAAAATATTAGGTAATATATGCTTGTAGTTGTGAGGACCAGACCAGGAGTAAGAGCTGTACCGCATACTGTAGCAGACTGTAGCGCTGCCTGGCCTGAGTGAAGCTGTACCCCCAGGCAGGTTCACTGGTGCCTGGTGGATCGTCCCAGAGTCGTGATTTAACTTGAACTCTACAAAGACCCGCTATATAAGGGAGTGAAGGCAATATACAACGAACTATTTTGTGTAGTTTGTGTCTTTAATGATTATTTTTACCGTGTGAATATTGCAGTGTCTTGTATGATCAATGACTACGGTTAAGACGTTTGGGGCAACTTAACAAACTAACACTAAATGGTCCTTCTTTACTAAACCATCTCACTTCTCTACTTGTTCCAGTCTATATACTGTATGTTATTGTGCTCGTGTTGGGGAGAAGATTCCAAGGTAAATTTGCTACTGTAAAATATATATATATATATATATATATATATATATATATATATATATATATATATATATATATATATATATATATATATATATATATATATATATATCGATAAAATCACACGAGAAAAGGGAAACAACGGAGCACCTGAAGATGTTGCCTCTGAAGATGTCTTGAATAAAGACGAAAGCTAAGGTGCTCCGTTGTTTCCCTTTTCCCGTGCGATTTTATCAAGATTTATCTTATCCACGTTTTTCATTGTGGATCTACATGAAATATATATATATATATATATATATATATATATATATATATATATATATATATATATATATATATATATATATATATATATATATATATAATGTGAGAGTGTATAGACAGATAGGACACTAGGTGACATCTCTAGCGATAAGCCTGGCACCAACACAGGAACGGCAGCAAACGCCTTAATTAGTATATCTGGAGGAACATCTGCAGCATAATTTAGCACACGCAGACACGGGTTAAAGTAGGCTGGTGGCAGCCTCCTCCTCAGGCAAGCAATGTTACCTTGTCTGGCTCTCCTACCTGGATCTATCTCTGACTGAATTACCAACAGTTGCCTGAGTTCTAAACAATTCACAGTTGCTATCAATGGTAACTTATGTGTCCCTTGTGATTAAGATGGTTCAGGTATATTTTATTCAATTAGTCGATTCATATATTTCTCTTTTAATTAAGGTGAAGGTATTTTATCGTCTGTTTAGTTGATATTTGTGATGCTCGAGAAAGTACGTAAAATTGAAACTCATAATTTAATACTCAAATCTCAATAAATGACACTTATATCTATTTGTTGAGTTACTAAAGAGGATTATATAGAACCTCTGCTTTAATAAGGAGATGGAAGGGCGTCAGCTCTACCCAGCCTTCATTAGGGAGGTGTGAGTTGGTTAAGGTACATAGCATATCATGATACAGTAAGCCATAGTAACTCGCCTTTCAAACAATGCCTTTGCTAGTTTTTATTTCGGGTTACTGGTGAAGCATTAAAACTCATCTCCCTCATCCTATTCCCTCTCCCTTCTCTCTCAATCTGTCCCTCCCCTCTCAATCTCTCCCTCCCCCTCCTCCCTCTCCTTCCCCCTCCCTCTCCCTTAGACCAAGTTATAATATCGCCATTACAAAACTATCAGGGAAGAGAAGCAGAATATAACCTGCTAAGAAACTTTAAGCAATGCATTACTGTTTACCCCCAATTACTTGGTTACCTGTGAGTCAATGCAATCCACCTGTATGACTGACCTACAAGTGGATCAATATTATCCACCTGTGCGACAAGACCAGCCTTATCCACCTTTAACACAGAGAGATAGAGTGGATCGCTAGAGAGACCACTTGACGCACACTACCAATATTTCTTTACTACTTTGACTAAGAATTTTCTTTCTCATAAGCCACAGTGAATTTACAGCCTTCCTTTGACATCATCTGACGTTCCATTCCATATGAATTTTCTCCGGGAATATGTAATTGAAATGTGAATTAGGTTCGTCCATTACTGTTTGAGCGATTTCTCTCTCTCTCTCTCTCTCTCTCTCTCTCTCTCTCTCTCTCTCTCTCTCTCTCCTCTCTCTCTCTCTCTCTCTCTCTCTCTCTCTCTCTCTCTCTCTCTCTCTCTCTCCTCTCTCTCTCTCTCTCTCTCTCCTCTCTCTCTCTCTCTCTCTCTCTCTCTCTCTCTCTAATGGAGTTCTTGATACTATTACAGACGGCCATACCATTATAGAATAAAAATCATTACCTACTCTAAGTAACAGCACCATAATGTGGAGGGACCATAACGTAACACCATTATATAACGCCTCCATAATATGACACCATAACACCACCATAACTTGACCATAACACCATAACGTAACATTATATCATTAACATAAACAAAACCATAACAAAACCATAACACCACCATAACATAACCATAACACCATAACATAACAGTATAACATTACCATAACACCTTACTTAAATAATTTCATCATACTATAATGGTATAATATCATCATCATCATCACCACCATGACACAACCATCATAACAACATAACACTACCATAATTCACACACCCACCACAATACAACACCACCACCAACACCACAGCAACAAATTACGAACAATTACCTTATACCTGATCTCCTCCCCCCCCCCTCGCCCCTCCCCTCAAAAAGAAGAGAAAATAAGTGAATAAATGACCAGAATTAAACCTTATTTATCACCTCAGTTACAACTCCTGGAGCAAATTGGGTCTGGGAGAATGTTGCTATCGGGGGAAGGGGGTGAGAGGTGGGTAGGGGGAGGGGTGTGGGATGGGGTGGGGTGGAGCGGGGTGGAGTGGGGTGGGGGTGGGGTAGGGGTGGGGTGAGGGATGGAGAGGAGTAGGGGGGGTGTGGAGGTGCGTTGAGGTAAGGAATGTTAGGTAGAATGTTGTGACCTGGTCTTACCTTTAAACACTGTTCTCGGAGACTGTAAGCGTCGAGGTAACTGTCCCTTCAGAACCAAGTTATAGACCAACTGTGTTTAGGGTATAGGAGCGTCGTGTACCTGAGGGGGAGGTGAGGAGTGGTGGTAGGGTGGGGTGGGCTGAGGTGTTCTGTTGACGTGTGGGAGAGAAAGGTAGGAGGAAGGGAGGGAAGGATAGAATGATGTAAGGAGGAGAGTGAGAAGAAGGAAAGAAGAGTTGGAGAGTAGGTGGAAGTTGATGGAGGGAGGGAGGGAGGAAGGGAGGTTGAGTGGGAGTTGATGGAGTAAGTGAGGTAAAGGGGGGGATAGGGTAGTGGAAGAAGGGAGGTAGGGAGGGAGGGGGAAAAGAATAGGAAAGGGAATATGTGAGGGTAGGGGAGCCAGAAAAAAGGAAGGAGAGAGAGAGGATGTGTTGACGGGGAGGTGGGGTGGGTGGTGGAAGGAACAAGAGAAGAAAGATGGAAAAAAGAAAGCGAATGAGACGGAAAGGTTAAAATATGTGGAAGGGAGAGTGAGAAGAGGCACGTCAGGAAAGGGTGGGTGGCAGGATGGGGAGATGAAAGAGAGAGAGAAAGAAAAAACGGAGTAAAACGGAAAGAAATAAGTGGAGGGGAGGATGGAAGGTGGTGAAAGGAGGAAGAGAGGGAGGGAGGGAAGATGAAAGAGGGGAAGAGGGAAAGAGGGAGGGTGGGAAGATAAAAGAGGGGAAGAGGGAAAGAGTGAGACGGAAAGAATAAAACAAGATGGAAGAGGGAATGAGAAGAGTGAATGGAAGATGGTGGAGAGAGAGAGAGAGAGAGAGGGGGGGAAGAAGAAGTATAAAATAAATAGAGGAAGATAGGAATGAAATAAAGAGGGAGGTAAGGAAAATTTGATATAGTGATATGTGGGAGAGTAAGGAAGAAGGGGGTTGGTGATGAAAGTAGAGGTGAGAGAAGGAACTGGAGGTAGGAGAAAGAGAGAGAAAATTGAAGGAAAAGGAAGGGAAATATGAGAATCGTTGGAGGAGAGAGGTAGAGTAGCTATGGTGAGGTGTTATGAGGGGCCAGGGGTAAATGGAGAGGAGGGAGAGAAGGAGGAAGGAGGGAGAGGAGGGAGGGAGGGGGAGGGAGGGAGGAGGGAGGGAGGGAGGGGGAGGAGGGAGGAACCCACTCTGTTATCAAGTTCTAGGAGGGAGGGAGGGGGGAGGGAAGGAAGAAGATGAGCCACTTTTATTTATCAAGTTCTAGGAGGGAGGAGGGGGGAGGACGGAGGG
Organism: Homarus americanus; assembly: GCF_018991925.1. Classification (NCBI taxonomy): domain Eukaryota; kingdom Metazoa; phylum Arthropoda; class Malacostraca; order Decapoda; family Nephropidae; genus Homarus; species Homarus americanus. The sequence continues at coordinate 9,152 of NW_024726849.1, read as the reverse complement.
AGTGAGGAGGGATGGATAGAGGGAGGAAGAGGTCTTTACTGTGAGGTGCAGAGTTCATGTTAGTGGTTGTGGTGGTGGTGGTGGTGATAATTGGTGGTGGTGGTGGTGTAGTAATGGTGAGTGGTGGTAGTAATGTTGGTGGTGGTAGTAATGGTGGTGGTGGTAGTAATGGTGGTGGTGGTAGTAATGGTGGTGGTGGTGGTTGTGCTGGTAGTTGTGATGGGAAGTGTTGACGATGTTGTTGGTGGTGGTGGTAGTAGTTGTGGCGGGACTGATGTGGTGGTGGTGATTATAGAGTGATGGTACAGATAGTGGTGGTGGTGATACATGTAGTGTTGGTAGTGGTAGTAGTGGTGGTAGCAGTAGTGGTGGTGGTAGTAGTGGTGGTGGTGGTAGTAGTAGTGGTGGTAGTAGTGGTGGTAGTAGTGGTGGTAGTAGTAGTGGTGGTAGTAGTAGTAGGCCCGGGCGGCGTGGGTGTGTTGGGGTGCCTTCCCAGATATAAAGTGTTATTGGTGGGGATATACTCAGTTTATGGGAGCGAGAATTTCACAGTGTGTCGATGAACGTTGGATGTCACCTTGAGCATCATCGCCGACGGCTCGTCTCATTCCTTACGACTTTAAACGCAAATATTGCTCGTGTTCACCGGCGATCTTCAAGTAAGCCGGTGAGTGTTTGAATGGTGGGTGGCTGGAGTTGCCAAATGTCAGTGCCAGTGTGTCGATAGGCCTACCCTAGCAAGGGTGGCATCGCGACTCTCGCCCCTATGGGGCCAAGTGCCTCAAGTAACGGCCATTCCATGTAATGTCAGCTGACCCAGTGAGTATATATAACTAATGTTACATCAGCGAGACCATAGAAACGGTGGCTATCTCTACCAAAGTGACATAATCAAGTGTTAGGTGTGACAATTCTTGCTCCCAGTGGATTATTTCTCATGGGTGGATTATCGCCCACATGGGGGGTGCCCGACACAACCACACGCGCGCGTAAGCCCTTACTACCCGGACATCGAAGGCCAGGCTGTCACCCCTGTGCCTCATACGCATAAGATCAAGTTCCTTCGTCCGTATGGGCCCAATAGCAGAGGTCGGAGGCGGAAATATCTGTCGCCCGAGTTGCTGGGCACTATGCCTGGCAACAGTCTGTGCTGCGTCTGTGCTAGCCCGAACCAAAACTGCACAAATTGTTTTTGTGCGAGAAACAATCTATCATGTGTCGATTGCAGGAAGCTGGACCAGTGTCGGAACCCACGTGGCAGGGAGCCGACACAGGCGGCCACAGTGGATATCGCCGGGACCCAACCACCCGATGATATCCCAAATGATAGCAGTGAGTCTACTCAACCCGAAAATGTAGTACTAATAAATGCTGCTCCCTCAGTAGTAGGTGTCCAGGAGGAGAATGAGAGACTGCCGCCTCAGTGGAAAGGCATGTCGATGGAAAATGCAGGCGTATGGGAAAATGCAGGCGTATGGGTCAAAGAAACCTACTCGGAAATTGTCAAGTGGTCGCCCGCTAACTTATTTGAACCACCCAAGTGTGCGGCCACCAAAGAAATGATTCGGGAGATGACTTTCTTCATGACTGATTACACTCAGGACCGCTTCCTCGCCCCCCTAGCTCTTCAAATACTGGCAATAATACCACATCTATTTTGTCAGAGGACACACACAAAGGCTAAGCACAAAGAAAATGTGGCAGCAATGAAGAGAAGATCGACAATGTGGCGGACTGGGGCCCTAGATGATCTCCTATGTGAAGCAAGAACACTGCAGGAGAGACTAAAATCTACGGGTGACGGAAAGCAAAACACCGATGACGTGGCAAGAAAATTTGGAAACAAAATGCGTGTGGGAAAAGTGTCTCTCGCGGTAAGATCTCTAACACATGAATCCTCCGGTGGAGTGATGCCAATAAACAGTGCGACATTAAAACTATTGAAAGAGAAACATCCCCCTGCAAGTGAAGATGAAGGCATCAGGCTCCAGGGTGACTATATCCCACCAAATGTTGTCCTGTTCGAGAAAATAACAGGAGAGATGGTGTGGAAAAAGGCACTGAAGACTCGAGGAGGAGCCGGCCCTTCAGGTCTGGATGCAAACGGTTGGAGAGTCATCCTCAGCACTAACAAGTTTGGCCCTGTAGCAAGCGAACTCTGCATTGCCATTGCCACCCTTGCAAGAAAGCTTGCATCCTCTTGCTGCCATCACCTCCAGGCTCTGACGGCCTGCCGCCTTATTCCTCTGGAAAAGAATCCAGGATGTAGACCTATAGGGGTGGGGGAAGTGCTGAGGCGGATCATCGGAAAGTGTATAATGGAGGTGGTAAAGGATGATGTCAGGGCAGCAGCAGGGAACCTACAAGTGTGTGCTGGCCACCAGGCTGGTGGGGAGGCGGCCATTCACGCCATGAGATTGATATTTGAGCAGCGTGATTGTGAGGCCGTTCTTCTGGTGGATGCCTCAAACGCATTCAACATACTTAACCGCAAGGCTGCACTGCACAACATCAAGATCAAGTGTCCTAGCTTTGCGATGTATGTTGAAAATTCGTATAGGAATCCTTCAGACCTCTACATAGTAAACAACAAGGCTCTACGAGGTGATACCATCCTACAGTCGACCGAGGGAACAACACAGGGGGACCCCGTTGCAATGGCAATGTATGCAATAGGCCTATCAGTGCTCCAACAAGAAATAAAGTATGAAACAACTGGGGTCAAACAAGTGGCATATGCTGATGACCTCACAGGAGCAGGAAAAGTGGAGGACATCAAAAAGTGGTGGGACCTGGTAACATCGCGAGGTCCACATATAGGGTACCACCCTAACGCCAGCAAATCCTTCCTCATCGTGAAGCCAGATCATTATGATCGGGCTGTGGAGGTTTTCGGCGAAAGTGAGGTTAAAATAACTAAGGACGGCCAAAGACATCTAGGCGCAGTAATTGGCACTACGGACTTCAAGACCCAGTACGTAGGGGGAAAAGTGAATGAGTGGGTTAGCGAAATCCATGCTCTATCGGAGATTGCTAACACAGAGCCACATGCGGCCTTTGCAGCATTCACACATGGAGTCAAGCATCGTTGGAACTACCTGATGCGTACCATCCCTGAGATCCGACCTCTCCTCCACCCCTTGGAAGAAGCAGTCAGTGTCAAGTTCATTCCCAAACTAGTGAAACACCACGACTTAACCCTAGCAGAAAGAACACTTCTTGCACTTCCACCAAGACTGGGAGGGATGGGACTAACTAATCCAGAGGAGATTGCTGACTCTGAACATCAAAATTCACTTAAGCTCACGGCAGCCCTCACTGACCACATAATCGCCCAGAATGCAACAGGGGAAGTGGACACCAGCGAAGTTAATAAGATCCGTAGGTCCATTACAACAGATCGGCAGAACTGCCAAAATGACATGTTGCAGCAACTATTGCTGCTGGTTCCAGAAAATTTGACAAAAAAAGTAGCTATAGCGCAGGAGGTGGGCGCCTCGAACTGGCTAACTACGTTACCGATAAGGGCAAATGGTTTCAGCCTTAACAAACAAGAATTTACAGATGCCATTGCTCTAAGGTACGGTTGGCCAGTAGATGGTTTGCCCTCCCAATGCGTGTGTGGCTATTCCTATGATGGCGATCACGCCATGGTTTGCAAGAAGGGGGGCTTCATATGCATGAGGCATGACGAGGTAAGGGATCTCACAGCAAATATGTTGAAGGAAATCTGCCGGGACGTCATGGTAGAACCGACCCTCCTTCCACTGGATGGCGAGATCTTCCAACACAGGACTTCAAACACATCTAACGAAGCCCGTGTGGACGTCAGTGCTCGAGGATTCTGGACGCGGGGACAGCGAGCTTTCTTCGACATCAGGATTTTTGATCCCATGGCCGTTTGTCACCGTAACCTAGCTCTCGATGCTGCGCATAGGAGGAACGAGAACGACAAGAGAAGGGCATATGGGGAGAGAATTCAAAATGTTGATCAAGGCAGCTTCACTCCTCTAGTGTTCACAACCTCTGGTGGGATGGGCCCAAGTGCAAGATGTTTCTACGCCAGACTCGCGGAGCTGATCTCCGAACAGAAGCAGCAGCCCAGAAGTTATGTCACAGCCTGGATGAGATGTCGACTGTCCTTCTCTCTCCTTCGGTCGGCTTTGCTCTGCCTCAGGGGAACGAGAGCTTCTGCCCCTACTCCGACAACTGCTGCAGATATCGACTATGAGGCTACAGTCACTGAATGCCGCATGGATCTGCGGCTCAACTAATTTAACACAGATAGGATAGTTTCTTATGTATTAGGATATTTAATATTAAGGTAAATAAATGGTGGCGAAGGTGTGGCTATTGGGGGAGGCTGGAGGCCACGTTTAAAAAAAGTGGTAAAGTAGTAGTGGTAGTAGTAGTGGTAGTACTATTGGTGGTGGTGGTATTAGTACTCAATTCCACTTCCTCCAAACTTTCCCGTTTTTATCATTGTTTTCCCTATTTTACTCTCTCTCTCTCTCTCTCTCTCTCTCTCTCTCTCTCTCTCTCTCTCTCTCTCTCTCTCTCTCTCTCTCTCTCTCTCTCTCTCTCTCTCTCTCTCTCTCTCTCTCTCTCTCTCTCTCTCTCTCTCTCTCTCTCTCCTCACACTGTCTCTCCTTCCACGCCTGTCTCCTTCCCACTTCTCTCTCGTCTTCCCCCTCACCCCCCACATAAGAACAAGGCAGAATTACCTTCCCCCAGACGAAAGATGATAAACCACTCTCAGTGTATCCGCCTGCAGAATATTGCCACACAGGGAGAAAACTTCCACGGAACCCAATATAGCCATCAGGGACGTGGAAATGCTGTTGAAAGGAAGCATTTTGCCTCTTGGAGCGTCTCTGCATCCAATTTGGTGCATAATAGTGGATGGCTGGGAGGTGAAGGAGCATACACAAAAGGGGGAGGGAGTCGGGTCCATTGGTGTCACTTCTCAACCCCACCTCCTTCCTCCTTACCTCTTTTCTGTGTATGTCTGTAAATGGAGGGAATATGTCTGTGTCTGTCTGTGTATATACGTGGATGTGTTCTCTTTCCCTACATTCTTGCTACATTTCTGGACGTCTGTGTAGGAGGCCAGGCTTTCAGCGTTTGTGACACCCGCTGGTGATAATCCTCGAAAGCATTACTACCCTGCAAGATTTAAAGTAATGTGTCTATGTGCTTTCATCATTTGTTGTGTCTTTTTTCTTTTTTTTTCTTTCATCTTTTGGCTTTTACCTACAACTCCCGGGAGACTGACAGTGTATGTTAATGTTTTGAGTTAATGTGTTATGAGTATTTTTTGTTAGTTAATGTTAGACGTGTTGATAAAAGGCAGATGTTACTCCTCGTCCACCTCTTATCTGCCCATTACTTAAGACTTACTACCTTAACTCTAACCCTTACCCCCCACTCAGCCACCTTAACCCATCCCCATTCACCCACTCCTCACTCACCCTTCACCCATTCCTCATCCACTCCTCACCCACCCCTCATCCACTCCTCACCCACCCCTCATCCACTCCTCACTCATCCCTCATCCACTCCTCACCCACCTCTCACCTACCCCCTTTCGAACACACACACCTGACTATTGGTGGTATATCCAGACGGGTTAATTCACATGTGTCCAGACCTGGCTACTATATGCCACCTGGGTGTGAGTTGCACCTGTGAATTGTATCCCTGACTGCGTAGCTCATACAGGCTAATTTCCCATATATTACTTTATTACGTTTTCTAATTCGTGGTTTGTATTGTCATTCACTGCAATGTCATTTTGGGTGACGATCTTATAGCGTGACATTTAGGGAATGTAGTAACAAGGCAGCAGAGGCAAAAAATATAAAACAGAGGCCAGTGACATTTAAAAAATTTGTCACTGGAAATATTAGCTGAATATATCCGTGTTGATTGCTGGTATTACTGCGTATTACCCACTATGGTCATAACAAAGACGGGGGAAAGTGAATATTGAGCTTATATTTCAGTGTCTCTAATACATATATGGAAGTTACACACAATTCTTAAGTACGTAGATTTTAATGGGTGAGTACAAATATGTATTAGTGCCGAATTTCTGTAGAATATATATACACATCACTGTACAACTGTAGATTATCAGGAATGTATTCTTATTTATGAACAAAAATTTGGATTGAAAATTAATATACAAATAGAATACTTTGATGGCATATGAGAAAAAGGTACACACACACATACCCAGACTGACACGTACGCAAGCGCATACGCACGCACGAGCACACACACACACACACACAACGGCAGCAACAGACGCCGAGGTTACCACAGGAATTCAACGAAAAAAACAAATATCCAAACAATTGTGTTGTGTGGCAGAGGAACCGTCGCTCACCGTGATAGCTTTAATAAAACACAGATCCACATGTGCCAATGGAATAGAGAGTCTCACTGAAGAAAAAAACATATATTTAGTTCCACCGCGGTCACTTAATATGTCGATCTTTCTTTTGTAAATGTATTCCTGGAGGTAGGGAAGAAACACATGCACTTTAACATTTACTTTTTTTTTTTACAATTTACATTTATATACATTAAAGCATCACCAGTTACTTATATCTGTATTTTGTTGTCAAGGAGAGTTTCAATCTTCTCTTGCCTGTAAACTAACTCACAGGGGCGTAAGGCAACGGGCTCTTTGTATTCTCACCAATCTCCTCCTCTCATCTTTTGTCTCACCTCCTACCCCTCCTCTCAAGTTTTACCTCTCACCTCTCCAACCTCCTCTCCCTTCACCAAATCCCTCTCTCCACATCTCTTACCCATCCCTAACCCCTCCCCCCCTCACCCCTTTTTCCCCACACTTCTTCCTATCCCCAACCCTCCCTTATCCCTCCCCTCCTTCACCAACCACCTCTCCCTTACCTCTCATCCCTCCATCAATAATTCCCTCCCTGCCACCTCTCATCCTGCCATCACCAATCCCCCGAGCCCCTCCCTCGCATCCTTTCCCTTCCACTTCTCTCTCTCTCTATCTTTCTTTACTGCAGTCACGGGTTAGAGTGGCGTCTCTCCTTTTCTCTCTCTCCCTTCCACACAATTTCCTCCTCGTTCTACACTCGACTGTGTGTGTGTGTGTGTGTGTGTGTCTTTCTCCTCAACACGTGATAATGTACAGAATCTGGGTACTGTAAAGGAGCCCCAGTCTTGCAATCCCAATAAGACCAAACCCTGATACTATTGGTAAAGGGTAAGGTAGGTTAAGTTAGGTTAGGTCTTAGGACTGGGGAGGGGAGCTATAATTATGTCATCAATGCTTACATCAAGATTCTCGGACAACATGATACCATTTTGTTCATCATGTGAAGATGTTTATGTACATAGCCAATAGTTAAAAAAAACTTACATAGATGAATAGAAAAACAAGTCTCTTCCATAATTGACACATCCCATCACGAATCTGCACGCACGCACGCACAAACAAAGATATAGGTTGATCAAGAATGAGTTGCGTGTTCCCAGGGTCAACGACTTTCAGACAACACGACCATCTCAGAAGGAGGAGGAGCACCAGTGTTGATGATCGTGACACAAGTTCCTGAGATAGTTGAGGTCATCTTAGACATCTCGAATACCACTCCGTCTGTCCGTTTGTCTGTCTCTTTCTTTTCTTCTATCGCTCTCTTTCTTCCTCTGTCGATTTCCCTCCTTCCCTATCGCTCTCTCTCTCTTGCCCTATCGCTCGCTCTCTCTCTCTCTCTTACCCTATCGCTCTCTCTCCTGTCCTGTCGCTCTCTCTCTCTTACCCTATCGCTCTCTCTCCTGCCCTATCGCTCTCTCTCTTACCCTATCGCTCTCTCTCCTGCCCTATCGCTCTCTCTCTTACCCTATCGCTCTCCCTCTCCTGCCCTATCGCTCTCCCTCTCCTGCCCTATCGCTCTCTCTCCCTCCTGCGCTGCTCGCCCTCTCTCTCTCCTGCCCTATCGCTCTCTCCTCCCTCCTGCTCTATCGCCCTCTCTCTCTCTTGCCCTCTCTCTCTCTTGCCCTATCCGCTCTCTCTCTCTCTCTCTTGCCCTATCACTCTCTCTCTCCCTGCCCCTATCACTCTCTCTCTCCTGCCCTATCCGCTCTCTCTCTCCTGCCTATCGCTCTCTCTCTGCCCCTATCGCCCTCTCTCTCTCTCTTGCCCCATCGCTCTCTCTCTCTCTTGCTCCATCGCGCACTCTTTTGCTCTATCGTGCACTCTCGTGCTCACTCTTGCTCACTCTCTCTTGCTCTCTCTCTCTTGCTCTTGCTCCATCGCGCTCTTGCTCCATCGCGCTCTCTCTTGCTCTATCGCGCTCTCTCTTGCTCTATCGCTCTCTCTCTCTCTCTCTCTGTGTCTGTAAGAGAGGAGGGAAGACAAACAGAAAGCCTGTGAAAAAAATACTTCTCTCTCTCTCTCTCTTTCTCTCTCTCTCTTTCTCTACCCTCCTATCTCACTCTCTCGGTGTCTGTCTCCCTCTGAACTCTTCTTCCATCGAGCTTAAGTGGAGGTCTGATAAAATAGAAGCTGTCTGGAGTGAACAATTGCCGCTAAATTCGGGATTTTTATGCATTTTTCAAGATGTGGCAGAAGACTCGGGCTAAAGTGACTGTATCAACTCATTTATTTACTGTCCTTGCTAATTTATTCTATTGCATTAACTAATTTAGAATGTTTTATCAAAAAAATGTATTCTTTTGTATTAACTCATTATTATTCTGTATTAAACAAATCATTCTATTGTATTAACTAATTTATTCTTTTGTATTAATTCATTCTACTAATTTATTATTAGTATATTAACTAATTTATTTAATTTTAGCAATTTTTTCACTATTAACTCATATTCTATTGCATCACGTCATTTACTTTATTATATTAATTATTTCATTCTGTTGCATCCACAAATTTATTCTATTGAATTAACTCAATCAATTTATTTTATAATATAATTTATTTTATTGCATTAACTAATTTAATTTAATTTGTGTTCTAATTTATTCTATTCTATCAACTCATTTATTCTCTTCACGTACGTTCAGCAGGGAGAGAAAGTGAGTAATGAAGGGAGAGAGAGTGTGTAGTGAAGGGAGAGAAAGTGAGTAATGAAGGGCGAGAAAGTGGGTAATAA
>NW_024726848.1:0-10445 GCF_018991925.1 Homarus americanus | reverse complement strand
GTCGAGTATAACAAAGCCCCCTCATCGAGTATAACAAAGCCCCCTCAAAGAGTATAACAATGGCCCCTAATCGAGTATAACAAAGTCCCCTGATCGAGTATAGCAAAGGCCCCTCATTGAGAATAACAAAGTCCATTGGTCAAGTATAAAAAAGTCCCCTGGTCGAGTATAACAAAGTCCCCTGATCGAGAATACCAAAGTCCTCTGGTCGAGTACAAAAAGTCCCCTAATGGAGTATAACAAAGTCCCCTGATCGAGTATAACAAAGTCCCCAGATAGAGTATAACAAAGGCCCTTCATCGAGTATAACAAAGTCCATTGGTCAAGTATAAAAAAGTCCCCTGGTCGAGTTTAACAAAGTCCCCTGATCGAGTATAACAAAGTCCCCTGGTCGAGTATAGCAAAGTCTCCTGATCGAGTATAACAAAGCCTCCTCATCGAGTATAACAAAGTCCCCTGCTCGAGTATAAGAAAGTCTCCTGATCAAGTATAACAAAAGTCCCCTGATCGAGTATAACAAAGGCCCCTGATCGAGTTCAAAAAAGGCCCCTCATCGAGTATAACAAAGTCCCCTGATCTAGTACAACACAGGCCCCTGATCGAGTATAACAAAGGCCCCTCATCGAGTATAACAAAGTTCCCTGATCGAGTATAACAAAGCCGACTAATCGAGTATAACAAATTCCCCTGGTCGAGTATAACTTAGTCCCCTGTTTGAGTCTAACAAAATCCGGTGATCGAGTATAACAAAGGCCCCTGGTCGAGTATAACAAAGTCCCCTGATCGAGTATAACAAAGCCCCCTGGACGAGTATAACCAAGTCCCCTGATCGAGTATAACAAAGTCCCCTGGTCGAGTATAACAAAGTCCATTGGTCAAGTATAAAAAAGTCCCCGGGTCGAGTTTAACAAAGTCCCCAGATCGAGTATAACAAAGGCCCCTCATCGAGTATAACAAAGTCCATTGGTCAAGTATAAAAAAGTCTCCTTGTCGAGTATAACAAAGTCCTTGATCGAGTATAACAAAGTCCCCTGATCGAGTATAACAAAGGCCCCTGATCGAGTATAAGAAAGGCCCCGCATCGAGTATAACAAAGTCACCTGATCGAGTATAACTAAGCCGCCTAATCGAGTATAACAAAGTCCCCTGGTCGAGTATAACAAAGTCTCCTATTCGAGTCTAACAAAGTCCCCTTATCGAGTATAACAAATCCCCCTTATCGAGTATTACAAAGACCCCTTATCGAGTATAACAAAGTCCGGTGATCGAGTATAACAAAGGCCCGTGGTCGAGTATAACAAAGTCCCCAGATCGAGTATAACAAAAGTCCCCTGATCGAGTATAACAAAGTCCCCTGATCGAGTATAAAAAAGTCCCCTGGTCCAGTATAACAAAGTCCCCTCATCGAGTATAACAAAGGCCCCTAATCGAGTATAACAATGTCCACTGATCGAGTATAACATATCCCCTGATCGAGTATAACAAAGTCCTCTGGTCAAGTATAAAAAAGTCCCCTGATCGAGTATAACATATCCCCTGATCGAGTATAACAAAGTCTCCAGGCCCTGTATAACAAAGTCCCCTGATCGATTATAACAAAGTCACCCAGACCGAGTATAAGAAAGGCCTCTGGTCGAGTATAGCAAAGTCCCCTGGTCGAGAATAACAAAGACCCTGATCCTAATATAACAAAGCCCCCTGGAAGAGTATAACAAAGTCCCCTGGTCCAGTATAACAAAATCCCCTGATCGAGTATAACATATCCCCTGATCGAGTATAACAACGTTTCCTGACCTAGTATAACAAAGTCCCTAGATCAAGCATAACAAAGCCCCCTGGACGAGTATAACAAAGTCCCCTGATCGAGTATAACAAAGTCCCTTGATCGAGTATAACAAAGTCTCCTGGTCCAGTATAACAAAGTCCCCTGATCGAGTATAACATATCCCCTCATCGAGGATAACAACGTCTCCAGGCGCAGTATAACAAAGTCCCCAGATCGAGCATAACAAAATTTCCTGATCGATTATAACAAAGTCCTCTGGTCGAGAATTACAAAGGGCCCTCATCGAGTAAGACAAAGTCCCCTGACTGGAGTATAACATATCCCCTGATCGAATATACCAAAGTTGTCTCTTCGAGTATAAGAAAGTCCCCTGATCGAGTATAACAAAGGCCCGTCATCGAGTATAACAAAGTCCATTGGTCAAGTATAAAATAGTCCCCTGGTCGAGTATAGCAAAATCCCCTGATCGAGTATAACAAAGCCTCCTCATCGAGTATAACAAAGTCCCCTGATCGAGTTTAACACAGCCCCCCGCTCGAGTATAAGAAAGTCCCCTGATCAAGTATAACAAAGTCCCCTGATCGAGTATAACAAAGGCCCCTCATCGAGTCCAAAAAAGGCCCCTCATCGAGTATAATAAAAGCCCCTGATCTAGTATAACACAGGCCCATGATCGAGTATAACAAAGGCCCCTCATCGAGAATAACAAAGTTCCCTGATCGAGTATAACATAGCCGCCTAATCGAGTATAACAAAGTCCCCTGGTCGAGTATAACTTAGTCCCCTGTTTGAGTCTAACAAAATCCGGTGATCGAGTATAACAAAGGCCCCTGGTCGAGTATAACAAAGTCCCCTGATCGAGTATAACAAAGCCCCCTGGACGAGTATAACAAAGTCCCCTGATCGAGTATAACAAAGTCCCTGGTCGAGTATAACAAAGTCCCCTGATCGATTATAACAAAGTCCCCTGGTCGAGTATAACAAATTTCATTGGTCAAGTATAAAAAAGTCCCCTGGTCGAGTTTAACAAAGTCCCCAGATCGAGTATAACAAAGGCCCCTCATCGAGTATAACAAAGTCCATTGGTCAAGTATAAAAAAGTCTCCTTGTCGAGTATAACAAAGTCCTTGATCGAGTATAACAAAACCCTCATCGAGTATAACTTAGTCCCCTGTTTGAGTTCAACAAAATCCGGTGATCGAGTATAACAGCGCGGCCCCTAATGAGTATAAACAAAGTCCCCTGATCGAGTATAACAAAGCCCCCTGGACGAGTATAACAAAGTCCCCTGATCGAGTATAACAAAGTCCCTGATCAAGTATAATAAAGTCCCCTGGTACAATATAACAAAGACCCTGATCGAGTATAACATATCCCCTCATCGAATATAACAACGTCTCTTGGCGCAGTATAACAAAGTCCGCAGATCGAGCATAACAAAGTCCCCTGATCGATTAAAACAAAGTCCCCTGGTCGAGTATAACAAAGGGCCCTCATCGAGTAAGACAAAGTCCCTTGATCGAGTATTACAAAGTCCCCTGATCCTAGTATAACAAAGCCCGCTGGACGAGTATAACAAAGAACCCTGAACCGAGTATAACAAAGTGTCCTGATCTAGGATAACAAAGGCCCCTGACCGAGTATTAGAAAGGCCCCTCATAGAGTATAACAAAGTCACCTGATCGAGTATAACAAAGTCCTCTTATCGAGAATTACAAAGACTCCTTATCGAGTATAACAAAGTCCGGTGATCGAGTATAACAAAGGCCCCTGGTCGAGTATAAAAAAGACCCCAGATCGAGTACAACAAAAGTCCCCTGATCGAGGATAACAAAGTCCCCTGATCGAGTATAAAAAAGTCCCCTGGCCCAGTATAACAAAGTCCCCTGGTCGAGTATAGCAAAGGGCTCTGATCGAGTAAGACAAAGTCCCCTGATCGAGTATAACAATTTCCTCTTATCGAGTATAACAATGTCCCCTTATCGAGTATAACAAAGTCCCCTGATCGAGTATAACAAAGGCCCCTGGTCGAGTATAACAAAGTCCCCTGATCGAGGATAACAAAAGTCCCCTGATCGAGTATAACAAAGTCCCCTGATCGGGTATAAAAAAGTCCACTGGTCCAGTATAACACAGTCCCCTGATCGAGTATAACAAAGGACCCTGGACGAGTATAACAAAGTCCCCTGATCGAGTATAACAAAAGTCCCTTGATCGAGTATAACAAAGTCCCTTGGTCGGGTATAACAAAGTTTTCTTATCGAGTATAACAAAGGCCCCTGGTCGAGTATAATAAAGTCCTCTGATCGAGTTTAACAAAATTCCCCTGATCGAGTATAACAAAGTCCCCTAATCAAGTATAGAAAATCCCCTCATCGAGTATAACATATCCCCTGATCGAGTATAAAAAAGTCCTCTGGTCGAGTATAACAAAGTCACCTGATCGAGTATAACAAAGTCCCCTGGTTGAGTATAACAAAGTCCCCTGATCGAGTATACCAAAGTCCCTGATCAAGTATAATAAAGTCCCCTGGTCCAATATAACAAAGACCCTGATCGAGTATAACATATCCCCTCATCGAGTAAAACAACGTCTCCTGGCGCAGTATAACAAAGTCCGCAGATCGAGCATAACAAAGTCCCCTGATCGATTATAACAAAGTCCCCTGGTCGAGTATAACAAAGGGCCCTCATCGAGTAAGACAAAGTCCCTTGATCGAGTATTACAAAGTCCCCTGATCCTATTATAACAAAGCCCACTGGACGAGTATAACAAAGAACCCTGAACCGAGTATAACAAAGTCCCCTGATCTAGGATAACAAAGGCCCCTGATCGAGTATTAGAAAGACTCCTTATCGAGTATAACAAAGTCCGGTGATCGAGTATAACAAAGGCCCCTGGTCGAGTATAAAAAAGTCCCCAGATCGAGTACAACAAAAGTCCCCTGATCGAGTATAACAAAGTCCCCTGATCGAGTATAAAAAAGTCCCCTGGCCCAGTATAACAAAGTCCCCATATCGAGTATAACAAAGTCCCCTGATCGATTATATCAAAGTCCCCTGGTCGAGTATAGCAAAGGGCTCTGATCGAGTAAGACAAAGTCCCCTGATCGAGTATAACAATTTCCTCTTATCGAGTATAACAAAGTCCCCTTATCGAGTATAACAAAGTCCCCTGATCGAGTATAACAAAGGCCCCTGGTCGAGTATAACAAAGTCCCTGATCGAGGATAACAAAAGTCCCCTGATCGAGTATAACAAAGTCCCCTGATCGGGTATAAAAAAGTCCCCTGGTCCAGTATAACAAAGTCCCCTGATCGAGTATAACAAAGGACCCTGGACGAGTATAACAAAGTCCCCTGATCGAGTATAACAAAAGTCCCTTGATCGAGTATAACAAAGTCCCTTGGTCGAGTATAACAAAGTTTTCTTTTCGAGTATAACAAAGGCCCCTGGTCGAGTATAACAAAGTCCTCTGATCGAGTTTAACAAAATTCCCCTGATCGAGTATAACAAAGTCCCCTAATCAAGTATAGAAAATCCTCTCATCGAGTATAACATATCCCCTGATCGAGTATAAAAAAGTCCTCTGGTCGAGTATAACAAAGTCCCCTGATCGAGTATAACAAAGTCCCTGATCAAGTATAATAAAGTCCCCTGGTCCAATATAACAAAGACCCTGATCGAGTATAACATATCCCCTCATCGAGTATAACAACGTCTGCTGGCGGAGTATAACAAAGTCCACATATCGAGCATAACAAAGTCCCATGATCGATTATAACAAAGTCCCCTGGTCGAGTATAACAAAGGGCCCTCATCGAGTAAGACAAAGTCCCTTGATCGAGTATTACAAAGTCCCCTGATCCTAGTATAACAAAGCCCACTGGACGAGTATAACAAAGCACCCTGAACCGAGTATAACAAAGTCCCCTGATCTAGGATAACAAAGGCCCCTGATCGAGTATTAGAAAGACTCCTTATCGAGTATAGCAAAGTCCGGTGATCGAGTATAACAAAGGCCCCTGGTCGAGTATAAAAAAGTCCCCAGATCGAGTACAACAAAAGTCCCCTGATCGAGAATAACAAAGTCCCCTGATCGAGTATAAAAAAGTCCCCTGGCCCAGTATAACAAAGTCCCCATATCGAGTATAACAAAGTCCCCTGATCGATTATATCAAAGTCCCCTGGTCGAGTATAGCAAAGGGCTCTGATCGAGTAAGACAAAGTCCCATGATCGAGTATAACAATTTCCTCTTATCGAGTATAACAAAGTCCCCTTATCGAGTATAACAAAGTCCCCTGATCGAGTATAACAAAGGCCCCTGGTCGAGTATAACAAAGTCCCCTGATCGAGGATAACAAAAGTCCCCTGATCGAGTACAACAAAGTCCCCTGATCGGGTATAAAATAGTCTCCTGGTCCAGTATAACAAAGTCCCCTGATCGAGTATAACAAAGGACCCTGGACGAGTATAACAAAGTCCCCTGATCGAGTATAACAAAAGTCCCTTGATCGAATATAACAAAGGCCCCTGGTCGAGTATAACAAAGTCCTCTGATCGAGTATAAAAAATTTCCCCTAATCGAGTATAACAAAGTCCCCTAATCAAGTATAGAAAATCCCCTCATCGAGTATAACATATCCCCTGATCGAGTATAAAAAAGTCCTCTGGTCGAGTATAACAAAGTCCCCTGATCGAGTATAACAAAGTCCCCTGGTCGAGTATAACAAAGTCCGCTGATCGAGGATAACCAAAACCCCTCATCCAGTATAACAAAGTCCCCTGGTTGAGTATAACAAAGTTCCCTGATCGAGTATAACAAAGTCCTCTTGTTGAGTATAACAAAGTCCCCTGATCGAGTATAACATATCCCCTGATCGAGTATAACAAAATTCCCCTGATCGAGTATGACAAAGTCCCATGATTAATTTTAAAAAGTCCCCTGGTTGAGTATAACAAAGTTCCCTGATCGAGTATAACAAAGCCGCCTAATCGAGTATAACAAAGTCCCCTGGGCGAGTATAACTTAGTCCCCTGTTTGAGTCTAACAAAATCCGGTGATCGAGTATAACAAAGGCCCCTGGTCGAGTAGAACAAAGTCCCCTGATCAAGTATAACAAAGCCCCCTGGACGAGTATAACAAAGTCCCCTGATCGAGTATAACAAAGTCCCGGATCGAGTATAACAAAGTTCCCTGATCGATTATAACAAAGTCCCCTGGTCGAATATAACAAATTCCCCTTATCGAGTATTACAAAGACTCCTTATCGAGTTTAACAAAGTCCGGTGATCGAGTATAACAAAGGCCCCTGGTCGAGTATAAAAAAGTCCCCAGATCGAGTACAACAAAAGTCCCCTGATCGAGTATAACAAAGTCCCCTGATCGAGTATAAAAAAGTCCCCAGATCGAGTATAACAAAGGCCCCTCATCGAGTATAACAAAGTCCATTGGTCAAGTATAAAAAAGTCCCCTGGTCGAGTATAACAAAGTCCCCACATCGAGTATAACAAAGTCCCGTGGTCGAGTATAGCAAAGTTCCCACATCGAGTATAACAAAGCCTCCTCATTGAGTATAACAAAGTCCCCTGATCGAGTATAACACAGCCCCCTGCTCGAGTATAAGAAAGTCCCCTGATCGATTATAACAAAGTCCCCTGATCGAGTCCAAAAAAGGCCCCTCATCGAGTATAACAAAGTCCCATGATCTAGTATAACAAAGGCCCCTGATCGAGTATAACAAAGGCCCCTCATCGAGTATAACAAAGTTCCCTGATCGAGTATAACAAAGTCCCTGGTTTAGTATAACAAAGTCCCCGTCGAGTATAACAAAGTTTTCAATCGAGTATAACAAGTCCATTGGTCAGAGTATAAAAAGTCCTGACGGTATAACAAAGTCCCACATCGAGTATAACAAATTTCCCGTGGTCAAAGTATAACCAAAAGTTCCACATCGAGTATAACAAAGCCTCCTCATTGAGTATAACAAAGTCCCCTAATCGAGTATAACACAGCCCCCTGCTCGAGTATAAGAAAGTCCCCTGATCGAGTATAACAAAGTCCCCTGATCGAGTCCAAAAAAGGCCCCTCATCGAGTATAACAAAGTCCCATGATCTAGTATAACAAAGGCCCCTGATCGAGTATAACAAAGGCCCCTCATCGAGTATAACAAAATTCCCTGATCGAGTATAACAAAGTCCCTGGTTTAGTATAACAAAATCCCCTGGTCGAGTATAACAAAGTTTTCTAATCGAGTATAACAAAGGCCCCTGGTCGAGTATAACGAAGTCCTCTGATCGAGTATTACAAAGTCCCCTGATCGAGTATAACAAAGTCCCCTAATCAAGTAAAACAAAGTCCCCTGATCGAGTATAACATATCCCCTGATCGAATATACCAAAGTCGTCTGCTCGAGTATAAGAAAGTCTCCTGATCGAGTATAACAAAGTCCCATGGTCGAGTATAACAAAGTCCACTGATCGAGTATAACAAAAGCCCCTCATCGAGTATAGCAAAGTCCATTGGTCAAATATAGGAAAGTCCACTGAACGAGTATGACAATGTCCCCTGATTGATTATAAAAAAGTCCCCTTGTCGAGTATAACAAAGTCACCTGATCGAGTATAACAAAGTCCCCTGGTCGAGTATAACAAAGCCCCCTCATCGAGTATAACAAAGGCCCCTAATCGAGTATAACAAAGTTCCCTGATTGAGTATAACAAAGTCCCCTGATCGAGTATATCAAAGTCCTCTTGTTGAGTATAACAACGTCCCTGATCGAGTATAAAAAAGTCCCCTGATCGCATATAACAAAGTCCCCTGGTCGAGTATAACAAAGCCCCCTCATCGAGTATAACAAAGCCCCCTCATCGAGTATAACAAAGGCCCCTAATCGAGTATAACAAAGTCCCCTGATCGAGTATAGCAAAGGCCCCTCATTGAGAATAACAAAGTCCATTGGTCAAGTATAAAAAAGTCCCCTGGTCGAGTACAACAAAGTCCCTGATCAAGTATAATAAAGTCCCCTGGTCCAATATAACAAAGACCCTGATCGAGTATAACATATCCCCTCATCGAATATAACAACGTCTCCTGGCGCAGTATAACAAAGTCCGCAGATCGAGCATAACAATGTCCCCTGATCGATTATAACAAAGTCCCCTGGTCGAGTATAACAAAGGGCCCTCATCGAGTAAGACAAAGTCCCTTGATCGAGTATTACAAAGTCCCCTGATCCTAGAATAACAAAGCCCACTGGACGAGTATAACAAAGAACCCTGAACCGAGTATAACAAAGTCCCCTGATCTAGGATAACAAAGGCCCCTGATCGAGTATTAGAAAGGCCCCTCATAGAGTATAACAAAGTCACCTGATCGAGTATAACAAAGTCCTCTTATCGAGAATTACAAAGACTCCTTATCGAGTATAACAAAGTCTGGTGATCGAGTATAACAAAGGCCCCTGGTCGAGTATAAAAAAGACCCCAGATCCAGTACAACAAGAGTCCCCTGATCGAGTATAACAAAGTCCCCTGATCGAGTATAAAAAGTCCCCTGGCCCAGTATAGCAAAGTCCCCTGGTCGAGTATAGCAAAGGGCTCTGATCGAGTAAGACAAAGTCCCCTGACCGAGTATAACAATTTCCTCTTATCGAGTATAACAATGTCCCCTTATCGAGTATAACAAAGTCCCCTGATCGAGTATAACAAAGGCCCCTGGTCGAGTATAACAGAGTCCCCTGATCGAGGATAACAAAAGTCCCCTGATCGAGTATAACAAAGTCCCCTGATCGGGTATAAAAAAGTCCACTGGTCCAGTATAACAAAGTCCCCTGATCGAGTATAACAAAGGACCCTGGACGAGTATAACAAAGTCCCCTGATCGAGTATAACAAAAGTCCCTTGATCGAGTATAACAAAGTCCCTTGGTCGAGTATAACAAAGTTTTCTTTTCGAGTATAACAAAGGCCCCTGGTCGAGTATAACAAAGTCCTCTGATCGAGTTTAACAAAATTCCCCTGATCGAGTATAACAAAGTCCCCTAATCAAGTATAGAAAATCCCCTCATCGAGTATAACATATCCCCTGATCGAGTATAAAAAAGTCCTCTGGTCGAGTATAACAAAGTCACCTGATCGAGTATAACAAAGTCCCCTGGTCGAGTATAACAAAGTCCCCTGATCGAGTATAACAAAGTCCCTGATCAAGTATAATAAAGTCCCCTGGTCCAATATAACAAAGACCCTGATCGAGTATAACATATCCCCTCATCGAGTATAACAACGTCTCCTGGCGCAGTATAACAAAGTCCGCAGATCGAGCATAACAAAGTCCCCTGATCGATTATAACAAAGTCCCCTGGTCGAGTATAACAAAGGGCCTTCATCGAGTAAGACAAAGTCCCTTGATCGAGTATTACAAAGTCCCCTGATCCTAGTATAACAAAGCCCACTGGACGAGTATAACAAAGAACCCTGAACCGAGTATAACAAAGTCCCCTGATCTAGGATAACAAAGGCCCCTGATCGAGCATTAGAAAGACTCCTTATCGAGTATAACAAAGTCCGGTGATCGAGTATAACAAAGGCCCCTGGTCGAGTATAAAAAAGTCCCCAGATCGAGTACAACAAAAGTCCCCTGATCGAGTATAACAAAGT
>NW_024726847.1:0-9025 GCF_018991925.1 Homarus americanus | reverse complement strand
AAGTCCCCTTATCGAGCATAACAAAGGCCTTTGGTCGAGCATAACAAAGACCCCAGGTCGAGTATAACTAAGCCACCTGATCGAGTATAACAAAATTCCCCTGGTTGAGTATAAAAAAGCCCCCTGATCGAGTATAACAAAGTCCCCTGATCGTGTATAACAAAGTCCCCTAATCGAGTATAACAAAGGCCCCCAGTTGATTATAAGAAAGCCTCCTAATCGAGTATAACAAAGTCCCCTGATCAAGTATAACACATCCCCTGAACGAGTATAACATATTCCTTGATCGTGTATAACAAAGTTTCCTGGTCGAGTATAGTAATGTCCCCTGATCGAGTATAACAAAGGCCCCTGATCGAGTAAAACAATGTCCCTTGATCGAGTATAACAAAGCCTCCCTGATCGAATATTACAAAGTCCCCTGATCAAGTATAACAAAGTCCCCTGATCGAGTATAACAAAGACCCCTATTCGAGTATTACAAAGGCCCCTAATGGAGTATACCAAAGCCCCTGATGGAGTATAACAAAGTCCCCTGATCGAGGAAAACAAAGCCTCCTGATCGAGTATAACAAAGTCCCCTTATCGAGTATAAAAAAGTCCCTTGATCGAGTATAATAAAGCTCCCTGACTGAGTATAACAAAGTCCCCTGATCGAGTATATCAAACCCCCCTGGTCGAGTATAATAAAGGCCCTGATCGAGTATAACAAATTCTCATGATCGAGTATACCAAATTCCCCTGGTTCAAGTATAACAAAAGCCCCTGATCTAGTATAACAAATCCCCCTAATCAAGTATAACAAAGTCCCCTGATCGATTATAACAAAGGCCCCTAATCGAGTCTAACAAAGTCCTCTGATCGAGTATAGCAAAGGCCCTTGATCGAGTATAACAAATGCCCCTCATCGAGTATAACAAAGTCACCTAATCGAATATAACAAAGCCCTTTGATCGAGTATAACAAAGGACACTGGTCGAGCATAACAAAGGGCCCTGGTCGAGTATAACAAAGTCCCCTGATCGAGTATAACAAAGCCCAATCATCGAGTATAACAAAGTCCCCCCATCGAGTAAAACAAAGTCCCCTGATTGAGTATAATGCCCCGATCGAGGTAGTTGAAAGTCCCCGTCGAGTATATCAAAGCCTCTATCAGAGTATATAATAAAGTCCCCTAATCCTAGAAAAACAAAACCCACTGGACGAGTATAACAAAGACCCCTGAACCGAGTATAGCAAAGTCCCCTGATCGAGTATAACAAAGCCTCCTCATCGAGTATAACAAAGTCCCCTGATCGAGTATAACACAGCCCCCTGCTCGAGTATAAGAAAGTCCCTGATCGAGTATAACAAAGTCCCCTGATCGAGTATAACAAAGGCCCCTGATCGAGTCTAAAAAACCCCTGGGTCGAGTATAACAAATGCCCCTGATGGAGTATAACAAAGACCCAGATTTAGTATAACAAAGTCCCCTGGTCGAGTATAACAAAGTCCCCTGATCAGGTATAACAAAGTCCCCTGATCGAGTATGACAAAGTCCCCTGGTCGAGTATAACAAAGGCACCTGATGGAGTATAACAAAGACCCAGATTTAGTATAACATAGTCCCCTGATCGAGAATAACAAAGTCCCTTGATCGAGTATAACAAAGTCCCCTGGTCGAGTATAACAAAGGCCCCTGATGGAGTATAACAAAGACCCTGATGGAGTATAACAAAGTCCCCTGATCGAGAATAACAAAGTCCACTCAACGAGTATAACAAAGTTCCCTGATCGTGTATAACAAAGCCCCCTCATCGAGTATAACAATGTCCCCTGATCGAGAGTAACAAAGTCCCCTGATCGCAGTACAAAGGCCCATGATCGAGTATAACAAATAGACCTCGTCGAGTATAACAAAGTCCTTGATCGATATAACAAAAGGACCTCATCGAGTATATAACAAAGTCCCCTGATCGAGTATAACAAATTCACCCTGATAGAGTAGAACATAGTCCCCTCATCGAGTATAACAAAGGCCCCTCATCGAGTATAACAAAATCCCATGATCGAGAATAACAAAGTTCCCTCATCGAATATAACAAAGTCACCTGATCGAGTATAACAAAGTCCCCTGATCGAGTATAACAAAGTCCCCTGATCGAGAATAACAAAGTTCCCTGGTCGAGTATAACCAAGCCCCCTGATCGAGAATAACAAAGTCCTGTGATCGAATATAACAAAGTCCCCTTATCGAGCATAACAAAGGCCCCTTGATCGAATAATTCAAAGTCCCTTGATCAAGTATAACAAAGTCCCCTGATCAAGTATAACAAAGTCCCGTGGTCGAGTATAACAAAGGCCCCTAATGGAGCATAACAGAGTCCCTGATGGAGTATAACAAATTCCTCTGATCGAGGAAAACAAAGCCCCCAGATCGAGTATATAACAAAGGCCCATGATCGAGTATAACAAAGTCCCCTGGTCGAGCACAACAAAGCACCCTGGTCGAGTATAAAAAAAGCCCCCTGATCGAGTATAACAAAGTCCCCTGATCGAGTATATCAAAACACTCTGGTCGAGCATAATAATGGCCCTGATCGAGTATAACAAGGTCTCATGTTCGATTATAACAAATTCCCCTGGTTCGAATATAATAAAAGCCCCTTATAGAGTATAACAAAGGCTCCTGATCGAGTATAACAAAGTCCCCTGATCGAGCATAATAAATGCCCCTCATCGAGTATATACCGTGCTTCCACTGATCGAAAGTATATCAAAGTCCTCTGATCGGCATAACAAAGGCTCCTAATCGAGTCTACTAACAGTCCCTGATCGAGCAGGTAAAAGGCCCTTTGATTGAGTATAACAAATGCCCCTCATCAGAGTATAACAAAGTCCCCTAATCGAACATTATAACAAAGCCTTTTGATCGAGAGTAACAAATATACTTGTCGACATAAATAAAGGACCTCGGGTCGAGTATAACAAAGTCCCCTGGCCGAGTGTAACAAAAGGCCCTTCATCGAGTATATAATAAAGTCCCTGATCGAGAAAATAAAGTCCCTTGGTTGAGTATAAGTCCTAATTGAGTATAACAAAGGCCCTGATTGAGAAAATAAAGTCCTTTGATCAGAGAGAGATTAAAGCTCTTGATTGGAGTATTATAATAAAGTCCCCTAATCGAGTATAATAAACTCCCCTCATCGAGTATAACAAAGTCCCCTGATCGAGTATAACAAAGCCCCCTCATCGAGTATAACAAAGTCCCCTGATCGAGTATAACAAAGAATCCTAATCGAGTATAACAAAGTCCCCTGATCGAAAGAAGGCACAAAGTCCCCTTATCGAGCAAAACAAGGCCTTTGGTTGAGAGGCTAAAGCCCCTGATCGGTTATTATAAAGTCTCCTTGATCTAGTACAACAATGTCTTCCCGGCTTATGGAATAAAAGGCCTTGATGGAGTGAAGTAAACAAAGACCCTGATGGAGCGGTACAAAGTCTCTGATCGAGGAAAACAAAGCCCCAGATCGAGAGGCCAAAAGTCTTGATCAGAGTATAGTTAAAGCCTCTGATCGAATATTATTATAAAGTCCCCTGATCAAGTATATAACAAAGTCTCTAGTTGAGAATATACAAAGTCCACTGATCGTGTATAACAAAGCCACCTGATCTAGTAACAAAAGTCTGTTACTGAGTAAAATAAACTTTGGTCGCGAGTAATACGTCTTGTCAGTATAATCATATCAGAAAGCATATAACAAAATCCCCTGGTCGCGTATAACAATGTCCCCTGGTCGAGTATAACAAAGTCCCCTGGTCGAGTATAACAAAGTCCCCTGGTCGAGTATAACCACGGCCCCTGATCGCATATAACAAAATCCCCTCATCGAATATAACAAAGTGCCCTGGTCGCGTATAACAAAGTCCCCTGGTCGAGTATAACAAAGTTCCCTGGTCATGTATAACAAAGCCCCCGGTTGAGTATAACAAAGCATCCTAATCGAGTAAAACAAAGTCCCGTGATCGAGTATATCACATCCCCTGATCGAGTAAAACATATCCCCTGATCGTGTATAACAAAGTTCCCTGGTCGAGTATACTAATGTCCCCTGCTCGAGTATAACAAAGGCCCCTGATCGAGTATAAGAAACTCCCCTGGTCGAGTAAAACAAAGTCCCCTGGTCGAGCATAACAATGTCCCCTGGTCGAATATAACAAAGTCCCCTGGTCGAGTATAACAAAGTCCCCTGGTCGAGTATAACCAAGGCCCCTGATCGAGAATTACAAAGTCCCCTGATCGAATATAACAAAGGACCCTCATCGAGTATAACAAAGTTCTTTGATCGAGTATAACAAAGGACCCTCATCGAGTATAACAAAGCCCACTGATCGAGTATATCAAAGTCCCCTGATCGAGTAAAACAAAGGCCCCTAATCGAGTCTAACAAAGTCCCCTGATCGAGTATAGCAAAGGCCCTTGATCGAGTATAACAAATGCCCCTCATCGAGTATAACAAAGTCCCCTAATCGAATATTACAAAGCCCTTTGATCGAGTATAACAAAGGACACTGGTCGAGCATAACAAAGGACCCTGGTCGAGTATAACAAAGTCCCCTGATCGAGTAAAACAAAGTCCAATCATCGAGGATAACAAATACCCTGATCGAGTATAACAAAGTCCCCTCATGGAGTATATCAAAGCCCCCTGATTGAGTATAACAAAGTCCCCTGATCGAGTATAACAAAGTCCCCTGGTCGAGTGTAACAAAGGCCCCTCATCGAGTATAACAAAGTCTCCTGATCGAGTATAACAAAGTCCCCTGGTCGAGTATAAGTCCCCTAATCGAGTATAACAACGGCCCTTGATCGAGTATAACAAAGTCCACTTATCGAGCATAACAAAGGCACCTGGTCGAGTATAACAAAGCCCCCCTGATCGAATATTACAAAGTCCCCTGATCAAGTACAACAAAGTCCCCTGGTCGAGTATAACAAAGGCCCCTGATGGAGTATAACAAAGACCCTGATGGAGTATAACAAAGTCCCCTGATCGAGGAAAACAAAGTCCTGTTATCGAGTATAACAAAATCCCCTGGTCGCGTATAACAATGTCCCATGGTCGAGTATAACAAAGTCCCCTGGTCGAGTATAACAAAGTCCCCTGGTCGAGTATAACCGAGGCCCCTGATCGAATATAACAAAGTCCCCTCATCGAATATAACAAAGTCCCCTGGTCGCGTATAACAAAGTCCCATGGTCGAGTAAAACAAAGTTCCCTGGTCATGTATAACAAAGCCCCCGGTTGAGTATAACAAAGCCTCCTAATCGAGTAAAACAAAGTCCCGTGATCGAGTATATCACATCCACTGATCGAGTATAACATATCCCCTGATCGTGTATAACAAAGTTCCCTTGTCGAGTATAATAATGTCCCCTGCTCGAGTATAACAAAGGCCCCTGATCGAGTATAACAATGTCCCCTGGTCGAGTATAATAAAGTCCCCTGGTCGAGTATAACCTAGGCCCCTGATCGAGAATTACAAAGTCCCCTGATCGAATATAACAAAGTCCCCTCATCGAATATAGCAAAGTCCCCTGGTCGCGTATAACAAAGTCCCTGGTCGAGTATAACAAAGTGCCCTGGTCATGTATAACAAAGCCCCCGGTTGAGTATAACAAAGCCTCCTAATCGAGTAAAACAAAGTCCCGTGATCGAGTATATCACATCCCCTGATCGAGTATAACATATTCCCTGATCGTGTATAACAAAGTTCCCTGATCGAGTATACTAATGTCCCCTGCTCGAGTATAACAAAGGCCCATGATCGAGTACAACAAAGTCCCCTGATCTCGTATAACAAAGTCCCCTGGTCGAGTATAACCAAGGCCCCTGATCGAGAATAACAAAGTCCCCTTATCGAGCATAACAAAGACCCCAGGTCGAGTATAACTAAGCCACCTGATCGAGTATAACAAAATTCCCCTTGTTGAGTAAAACAAAGCCCCCTGATCGAGTATAACAAAGTCCCCTGATCGTGTATAACAAAGTCCCCTAATCGAGTATAACAAAGGCCCCCAGTTGAGTATAAGAAAGCCTCCTAATCGAGTATAACAAAGTCCCCTGATCAAGTATAACACATCCCCTGAACGAGTATAACATATCCCTTGATCGTGTATAACAAAGTTTCCTGGTCGAGTATAGTAATGTCACTTGATCGAGTATAACAAAGGCCCCTGATCGAGTATAAAAAAGTCCCTTGATCGAGTATAACAAAGCCTCCCTGATCGAATATTACAAAGTCCCCTGATCAAGTATAACAAAGTCCCCTGATCGAGTATAACAAAGACCCCTATTCGAGTATTACAAAGGCCCCTAATGGAGTATACCAAAGACCCTGATGGAGTATAACAAAGTACCCTGATCGAGGAAAACAAAGCCTCCTGATCGAGTATAACAAAGTCCCCTTATCGAGTATAAAAAGTCCCTTGATCGAGTATAATAAAGCTCCCTGACTGAGTATAACAAAGTCCCCTGATCGAGTATATCAAACCCCCCTGGTCGAGTATAATAAAGGCCCTGATCGAGTATAACAATTTCTCATGATCGAGTATACCAAATTCCCCTGGTTCAAGTATAACAAGAGCCCCTGATTTAGTATAACAAATCCCCCTAATCAAGTATAACAAAGTCCCCTAATCGATTATAACAAAGGCCCCTAATCGAGTCTAACAAAGTCCTCTGATCGAGTATAGCAAAGGCCCTTGATCGAGTATAACAAATGCCCCTCATCGAGTATAACAAAGTCACCTAATCGAATATAACAAAGCCCCCTGATCGAGTATAACAAAGGCCACTGGTCGACCATAACAAAGGACCCTAGTCGAGTATAAAAAAGTCCCCTGATCGAGTATAACAAAGTTCCCCCATCGAGTAAAACAAAGTCCCCTGATTGAGTATATCAAAGCCCCCTGATCAAGTAAAACAAAGTCTCCTGGTCGAGTATATCAAAGCCCCCTCATCGAGTATAACAAAGTCCCCTAATCGAGTATAACAAAGTCCCCTGGTCGAGTATAACAAAGGCCCCTGATCGAGTATAACAAAGTCCCCTGATCGAGTATAACAAAGTCCTCTGGTCGAGTATAACAAAGTCCCCTGATCGAGTATAACAAAGGCCCCTGATCGAGTAAAACAAAGTCCCCTGGTCGAGTATAACAAAGCCCCCTGATCAGGTATAACAAAGTCCCCTGATCGAGTATAACAAAGTCCCCTGGTCGAGTATAACAAAGGCCCCTGATGGAGTATAACAAAGACCCAGATTTAGTGTAACAAAGATCCCCTGGTCGAGTATAACAAAGTCCCCTGATCAGGTATAACAAAGTCCCCTGATCGAGAATAACAAAGTCCCCTGGTCGAGTATAACAAAGGCCCTTGATGGAGTATAACAAAGGCCCTGATGGAGTATAACAAAGACCCTGATGGAGTATAACAAAGTCCCCTGATCGAGAATAACAAAGTCCACTCACCGAGTATAACAAAGTTCCCTGATCGTGTATAACAAAGCCCCCTCATCGAGTATAACAATGTGCCCTGATCGAGTATAACAAAGTCCCCTGATCGGGTATAACAAAGGCCCATGATCGAGTATAACAAAGGACCCTCATCGAGTATAACAAAGTCCTTTGATCGAGTATAACAAAGGACCCTCATCGAGTATAACAAAGTCCCTTGATCGAGTATAACAAATTCACCCTGATCGAGTAGAACATAGTCCCCTCATCGAGCATAACAAAGGCCCCTCATCGAGTATAACAAAGTCCCATGATCGAGAATAACAAAGTTCCCTCATCGAATATAACAAAGTCACCTAATCGAGTATAACAAAGTCCCCTGATCGAGTATAACAAAGTCCCCTGATCGAGAATAACAAAGTCCCTTGATCGAGTATAACAAAAGCCCCTAATCCAGTATAACAAAGGCCCCCGGTTGAGTATAACAAAGTCCCCTGGTCGAGTATAACAAAGTCCGCTGGTCGAGTATAACCAAGCCCCCTGATCGAGAATAACAAAGTCCTGTGATCGAATATAACAAAGTCCCTTGATCGAGTATAACAAAAGCCCCTAATCCAGTATAACAAAGGCCCCCGGTTGAGTATAACAAAGCCTCCTGATCGAGTATAGCAAAGTCCCCTGATCGAGTGTAACACATCCCCTGATCGAGTAAAACACATTCCCTGATCCTGTATTACAAAGTTCCCTGATGGAGTATAACAACGTCCCCTGGTCGATATAAACAAAGCCCCCTGCTCAAGTATAACAAAGTCCCCTGATCGAGTATAACAATGTCCTCTGATCGAGTATAACAAACGCTCTTGATCGAGTATAATAAAGGCCCCTGATCGAGTAAAAACATGTTCCCCGATCGAGTATAATAAAGTCCCCTGATCGAATATAAAACAGCCCCCAGATCGAGAAAAACAAAGTCAAATGGTTGAGTGTAACAAAGTCCCTTGATCGAGTAACAAGGCCCCCTGATCGAGTAAAACAATGTTCCCCGATCGAGTAAAGCAAAGTCCTCTGATCGAGTATAACAAAGTTCCGTGGTCGTGTATAACAAACTCCCCTGGTCGAGTATAACAAATTCCCCTGATCGATTATAACAAAGTTCCCTGGTTGAGTATAACAAAGGCCCATGATCGAGTATAACAAAGGCCCCTGATCGAGTATAACAAAGGCCCATGATCGAGTATAACAAAGTCCCCTGGTCGAGCACAACAAAGCACCCTGGTCGAGTATAAAAAAGCCCCCTGATCGAGTATAACAAAGTCCCATGATCGAGTATATCAAAACCCTCTGGTCGAGCATAATAAAGGCCCTGATCGAGTATAACAAGGTCTCATGTTCGATTATAACAAATTCTCCTGGTTCGAGTATAATAAAAGCCCCTTATAGAGTATAACAAAGGCTCCTGATCGAGTATAACAAAGTCCCCTGATCGAGCATAACAAAGACCCCTGATCGAGTATAACAAAGCCCACTGATCGA